>NC_052945.1:27601899-27804399 GCF_013358895.1 Oreochromis aureus | reverse complement strand
AGATCAGTACGCCTGCTAAGGTTTTTAGCATCAGCGCAAGTATTTTATCCTGAACAGTGTAGAAATAGAGTGCGGAAAGGTTGGCGCGTGTCTCTGGTCTGCAGGAGCTGCACTGCTGCAAGTTTAGAGATTTGCAATGCAAAACTGTCCCAACCCCACCAATCAGACAAGGTCTTTACGCAACTGCATTGAATTGTACAATTCCATCCATGGATCATGCACTATAATATTATCATGACTTTAAACGTTAAAAGAGGTTTATAATTGTTAGCCTCGATGACCTAAGTTAGGAACTTCAAGAAAGCTAGCTAATTGCTTTCTTTTAAAGACTGAAGGCCAACATATGGATAAGAAATTCTGGCCAGCTGGATAAAAGAAAATAATCTGGTCTTTTTTCTTTTAACCACCCAAAAGAACACACTGACTCACTGCTCCATCTTTTGGTTCAGATTGGTATTACATCATCATCACCCTCTTGGTTTTTAAGGCTGTTAAAGTTAAAGGAAATTAATGGACGTCCAGTACCAGTTAATTTTTTGCTCTGAAATCTGCAGGCTGTATCAGAACTTTCATTTTAAGAAACTTGCACACCACACTGCAGGCAGAATCCCAGATGCAAGGGAGGGATGGGGAATTTGAGCTGATAGTTACTCATAGCTCGGCCTCTGGTGAACACTCTTAATCTTTGAAAGTCTGCACTTCTGACCTCTGGCATCTCTTTTTTGAGAGGAAAATTGAGAGGCATTCCTCGTTAGTTACATACTGCAAAGGCAAGCCAGTTGGAAGTGTGACCTGATACACAGAAGTAATGCAGCAAAGGGATTTTCAAAACAGGCTCTGCAACTCTAACAAGGAAATGACTCTAAACAACCACACATCTAACGTAAATCAATGAGTGCAGTGGAATGAGCAAACATTTATGCAAGCTTGAAACAGGTCCTCGTTAGAATTTACTGCAATGTTAAGCCTCGTCTTCTCTTGATGCACCCACATAAAACTGGAAAAGCTGTTTCACTTCCTGTTCCTGTGTGTTTAAAAGTGTTAAAGTTAACAGAGTTCTTCCTGTCCCTTCAGTTCTCCGTCCTTCTGGCCATACTGGCTACAGCGGTAGTTGTTGTTGGAGTGCTTGCCAACTCCAAAAGGGATGAGGTGAGAGAAAATACTGATAAAAGGGATGAAAACCAATTAATGTGTCCAGTATGTCCTGACCATAAGATTGTGTTTTCATCTCTCATGTTAAAGGTTGGAATCAAGTTGACTGAGTTCTATGCTACTTTGTATGCTATCTATGTGAAAAATCAAGACCCAGGAATTGCTGTCACACTCACATTCATCCACAACGCGGTACGTATATAAGCTGCTGTTGTTTTTCATTTTTACCCAATTTACTAAATTTTAACTCTTGCTTCCTGTATACTCAAGTCTTTTCTGCTTTATGCATACAAGTTATATGGCTAATACACACCGAGAAAGCGTCACTGTCAGCTGTTTCCATCTCAATTCCTGTGGAAGCAGTAAGGGTGTTTAGTTTTTCCACAGGGCTGTGCAGGGTAGTGTTTTAAGACTTGTTTTTTGCCTCCCTTCACCTCTTCCTTCATCTGCCTGCTTTGCAGCTTCACTGCTGTGGAGCGACTGGTGTCTCCATGATAGAGCTCGTTCAGAAGACCTGCCCCGAACCAGATGGGTTTCTGGAACACCTCAAGATGCCTGTACGTTGGTGCCAATAAATGAAGCCGTTTACAGTGGTCCTGCCACCACTGTAAACTGCGCTGCTTTACCTCTTTCACTCAGCTGCACTGTACTAGATGCTCACAGTTTGTTTGGTCTCCCTGCAGAGCTGTCCTGGCGTCATCGTAGATGTCTTTGACAGTAAAGCACCAATGATGATGGGCATCTTCATTGGAACTGGAGTGCTCCTGGTAGGCAAATGATGCACGTTTACTTTGCAACAAGCTTCAAATGAGTTGGCAAATGCTACAAATAGTAGGGAAGATAGTACTGTTTGTTGTTCCTGTTACTATTAGTCTAAACACAGTACTAAAGGTTCTATATTGTTGTTCATGTTAATGGCCATACATTAATCACTTTGCACTCCTCTCTCTCTTAAATACTTCTTTCCCCTCCCTTTTCAAATTTTTTCTTCTCATTTCATTTCCCCAATCATTGCTTTCCAAAGTTCATCGCTCTGATTTGCAGCATTACCCTCAGCAGAAAGATTATTTCTGTCTCAACACCTCAGTACATTATCCTGACTCAAACCACTTCTACTCAGGCTAACTTTCAGCCAGCTCAGCATGAAGTAGTCACCACCACCTATCCTGACCAGGAGCCGGTCTTTTTCACTCCTCTCAGCGCAGCCAACATCCCCGTAGCTTATGCTTAGTGCACTCTTCATTCCCACTGCGCCTGTTTCGCTGTTTTGATTTTACTCCACATTGCTTTAGTATGAACTACAGGTATTCCATCTGCTGCTCTCAGCATCGTCTCAAATTTTTATCATTAACAGTTGTTATAGGAGAAATCCAACCTAACAAACACGACTCAGCTATAACGTCACTCAGACAACTGGAGCACAGATGCCCCCCCCTTCCAAAAACAGATACAGTTGACAGGTTTGACAGCAGATCACAGCATTTAGCAAATGAGTTTTCACATTTTTAAATCACCAACTTGCTTCATCTACAGAAAAATTGACATTAGCTGGCAAAACAGTATAAGAAACCCTCTGTTGCTCTGAATATTCCCTCCACCACCAGTCAACTCTTTAATCTTTACTTTAGTGCCTTTAAACACACACGGCCAGTACATCAACAGGGTTGGATTTGTCCCGTTTCGACGTCTCTCTCACACTTTCTCAAAGACTTCTGTAGCTGCGTGCTATCTGATTGCTGAGGCTGGAAGGTCTAGCCTCTTTAACACTCTTTCACCTATGGCTGGTTTAATTCTCGGGATGATGTAGTGGTTGGTCATTGCATAGCTCTTTATCCCATCCCTGCTCTTTACTTGCCCTCCTCCTGTGTCTGCACAACAGATGACGGCCATGATCTGCGCCTTAGTTCTCCTGAACCAGCTCAAGAACGCCCATCAGGAGAGGACAGTGTACTATTCGAATGTGTACTAAGAGGCGGATTGGGGTTTTACACCCTTAACCACTTCCTGTCAACAAAGGCAACTGCTTTACATGCAAGCAGGACATCAGTGTTTACATATTTTCCTTTTCTATAGCTACGATTACATTACTTTGGAACCATATTTTGATTAAGGCATTTTTAAGACATTTAGCTTAATAAATCCTGTAGCACTTTGTGCACTAACCTGACAGGCCTCTAGATTATTGTGGCCAAACCCAGCCATGAGAACACATGAACAAATTCAGCTGGTAAGACATGAATTTTAATTTTTTTTTTTTTAAACATTTTTTCTCCTGAAAAGTTATGCTGTTTATTTATGAATGAGTATTAGGGCCACGTTAAAGGGGAAGAGAAACAACGTGGCCATGAGCATACGGACGCTGAAGGTGCAGAAAGATGTATCTGGTTAAAATGAAATAGCTGGAGATTGACAGATGCAAGGATATTTATGGTCACACCTTTATGCAGTACAGATGTTGCATCAAAAGACACAAGGACTGATAATGTTTCATCAGCTTAACTCCATGAAGCAGTCTACAGAATATAAATGACAAAATCTCCACATTTTAATTATTAATATTGAGAATAAAGTTTCCCCTTCATGTGACCCTAATACTAGTAGTTTGTGTCTGTTGCACACAGTAAAAGTTTAGTCACTGGATATGGTCAGTTATGACTGTTAAAAGGGAGTCAATGTATTATCTTTGTTATAGTAGAGGTCCAATTACAGCAAGGTGTAGCATGTTGGTGTCATCGCTCTAATGTGAGCTTCAATTTCACATCACTTTTTTGTGGCTGTATACTAGAGTATTGTTAGGAAGTGCATTCCTTTTAGATTTATGGTCGGGGTTACAGAGGGCCAAAGAGCAGGACAAAAAAAAGAAAAAAAAAGAAAAAAGAAAAAAAAAAAAAAAAAAAAAAAAAAAAAGGTGCCTGTGAGAGGTTCAGTTTTAGGTCAAACTGTTTAAACGTTCCAGACCGAATGCTTCAGAAGCCTCGTTTCTGTAAAAGCTTAAACGCTTTCACCCTGAGAAAAGGGAAAATATTTAAGCTCACATTTCATTCCTTTGTGTTTTGCTTGTTAACATTTTTTTAAATGGCACAATGTTAACTGTCTTGCTGATAAAAATAAATAAATTTAAAAGGCTAAATGCCCCCAGTTGTCTGTCACTTGTTTTCTTGCCCTGTACTACTTATTTGTACTATTTAGTTATAGAAGCAAAACCTACAGAGACACTCGTTTCCATTAAACGACAAAATCAAGTTGCACTTGTGTAAAAATCTTTATTTCATTGCTTACACACCAGTGTTTGGACCTGTGGAGAAAAAAAAAAAACAACAACAACAAAAAAAATGTTAATGTAGTCATTTCACGTAATCAGAAACACTGAGCACTTCATTAGGAACACTAGGTAATTGTGTGAAACCTGACCAGAAGGTGAATGAATGCATCCGCTTAGTGGGGTTTCTGTGGAAATTCCAGAAATACGAGCTCCAAGGATACTTGACATAGCTACATTACTCATCACACCATGCTTTACAACTTTGAGGTTTATGGCAGAATGACAGCGAAGCAGGAAATCATGCCACCCTCCACTTTTAGTATTTAACCTCTTAAAAAACAACAACAACAACAACAACAACAACAACAACAACAGGTAAGTCTTCTGGCTGTGGTGTAACGTCTCAGAATTGTTCTTTTGGCTCGTTTAACCACCAAATAACCAGCTCAACGACCCATCTGGGTATTGTTACTGCATGTGGTCAGCAACAACAGTGGCTACATTCAGGATTAAAATGTGAAGCAGCAAGGTCACAAACCCCTCACGGATCAAACAGAGAAAACTTGGGAATGTGTTCAAACAGGAAGCATTAATGTGCAAGTCTGCATCATCATGATTTCAGCAGACTAGAATCTGAAAGCATTTCCCTTCCTTCTATAGTTAATATCCCCCCCCCCCCAAAAAAAAACTAAGGGTTTGAGAAAAATATGACATTTAAAATGACAGATTTCTGCCATTTTCCCCCCACTTTGTTACGTTTTCACAGAGGGAAAAATGATTTGATACACAAACTTACACACAACGTCAATAATCAGATGTAAACCCTCTGGTGTCACCGACTGCTGAAGCTCAAGGAAACTGACAAAAATCTAACTTCTCTTAAGAAATTTTTACTTTTGGCTGCAGATGCTTTCAGGCCCCGTTTGTTTTTGAAACTTTCTGCCTCGGGTAAGTGAAAAGTCTTGAGACCAACTTCCCCGTTTAGGCTCATTATTTTATTTAACAGGTTCACGTGTTTAGTTATCGCCCATCAGTACCCAGCGGTGCCTTGGCCTTTGTAGTTTGAGAAGTGCCGTTCAGGTTGAGCATTAGACTGAATCTCAATGGAACATCGAGTTCCTTTAGCGCCACATATACACGGCCGTGCCACAACACTGCCTCCACCACACTGAACAAGTGATTCTTTAGGGCTCGTTCTTTGCTTCAAGTTCATCATTCTTTCCAAAGAAGGCGTTTGTTGTTTTTTTAGATGTGATGAGCCAAGTCTCACCTGGCCCCTCTGTTTTTGAGTATTACCACGTTACACAACGAAAATATCAACTTGCGTAATCATGTTCTGAGGTTTTCCTGCACCACAGAATAATTCTGCAGTAATCTGCTGCCATTTTCAGCCTTTGATACTGAAATACTGACACTGCGCCTCACATCGAGAGTTCCTGTGAACAGCTTACAAATGCAAACGTAACCCCTGGGACCAATGCCACAGCTTTTATCATTTGCATTTGTCATATATTGAGTAAATACTAAATATAAAATAACTACTGAGTCAACTGTTCAGTTAGTTTTGAGCCTGTGAAAATTGAGGAAACATGTAAAATCATCCCTTAAACGGCTAATGCAATGTTTTTGTTAAATCCCCTAAATTACAGCAAATTTTCAACCACTGAATCCCGATCGCTTCATTGTCAGTCTACTTGGATGACATATAGAATGAAAAGTTAGAAAACGTTGTTTATCTAGAAGTCTGCAGATAAACATTCGTTAATAAAATCTGTTAAATTAAAACAATTTTCAGTCAGAAATCTCAAACTTCTCAAAATTGGAACAAGTATTTTTATACTTTTTTAAATGAATAAGCTGCCCTGTGTTTCATTTCTCTTTATGGTCTTACCTTTGAGGCATCTTAGGGTGCAGTCAGAGCACACTTCTGTCAGGCACAAAAAGTGGATCTAAGTGAGGGGGAAAAAAAAAAAAAAAAAATCAAATACAGTAGCATTACTACCCAAGTTCACTTATCTGCACTGGGCCTGAACATGAATGCAGCAAACAGCTGTTCACTTGTGTGCATCTTAGGTGGGAAATACCTCTGGGTCCTCTCGGAGGGAGCCCCCTTTAGTCATGTGTTGTGGAAGAGAGAGGAAGCTGTAAATTATGATCTTCCGGACCTGCAAGTCCGAGGTCGGAAGCATCTGTAAAACCCCCAGGCTGCTGCAGCTGAACGACATAACAGTGAGATGCCTTTACAACAAAAGACTGCCCAACAACTGGCATTAAAGAAGGGGCTGTTTGAGATTTGTGGCTGCAAGGTTGTCTTCACAAAGTGCAGTACAAACATCCACGCACTGTGTTACTAAGTGATGCCCACCTGACTGAGTTTGAATTTGGAAAAAGTGGAATTTGTGAGTCGATTCATGCTCTCCATAGTGTTTAGTAAAAATACTCATTTACTTGCAGAGGCATGACTGGCATCTATTAGTGCACCAATTGATTAGTAAGCTTTGCAAAGTCAATGCATTTCTTAAATTGTTGGTACAGCTATCATATTTATTCAAATGGCTGTTTATACTGGTAAACATGCATTCTTTAACATGAGCAACCACAGAGAAACTGATTTGCAATTAACTTACACTAGAAAATGAGTACTTACTAATACAACTACAGGCAGTGTGCCCATAACACCCAACACACGAAACCACTGATCATGTTAAATGGTCACTGAGGCAGCCAGCAATATGAACAACAATAAAACCATCTGTGAGGACGTCATTTTCCGCCTTGTATAAACATACCCATCATAAACAAGCATCCCACTGGGATATGGAGCTTCAGTGTAAGCCAGGCAGGAATGAACCAGCAGCACAAGTGTGGGCTCTGGGGGGTCCTTCAGGCTAACCTCCACATAAACTGTTCTGCCCTGCAAGAGGCTGAGAGGGAGGTGAGCCTCAGGGTGGTAGCTGGTGAAAGACTCATCTGCAGGGAAAAAGAAAAACGCTTTAATCAAGTGTTTAAGAACACTCGGCCTATTGGCTCCAAGCTATGATCTGGTCCTTGAACAGAACACGTGTTAAAGAAAAATCACCTTCGGCAATTCTCAGTTGCACAGTGACAGCGACTGGTGTTGGCTGTATGAGAGGCAGAGGAGGCTGTTCATCTATCACATGAAACTTCACTTCACCTGGAGAATCTGCTGAGGAACTACATCCCACCATAAACCTGTGGAGGGAAGGAGACGGACACACACGTACGTGAATTTTTTTTTTAAACAATACACATTTGAAAAGCAGCTGTTGATCAAAGCACTGCTTAAACAACAAAAACAAAGAGGAGCATATAATGGAAACAAGAACAAGCTGAGGATGAAGCCTTGATGGCGCACTTGTGAGGAGATTAGAAAGACTGATCCAGCCTTATACAAGATTCTGGTATCTTATTTACCTAAAGGCAGCTGGTTTGGTGCCAAACTGCTCTACACAAGATGCAAGTGACTATGTAAATACAGAAGCCGTGGAAAAACATTTACCACCACAAAGGAAATACAGAATGGCCACTATACGGTGGGCCAGGCACATATTTCAGTTGTGAAGATCTAATATTTATGATATTTTGATGAGTATCATAGCAGCTGGAGGAGGCATCTTTTCTGAGCAGCTGAGACTTAGTCATTTTCATCTTTCACTTCCTATTGAACCCATCGACAGCTGTGAGTTTTAAATAGGGATGAGAAATGATATAAAACGAGGTACTTCTCTTTCGTGTTGCAGTTTGTCATTAAAGGAAATATAGTTTAAAAAACTGAATGTGTTGGAATCAACACCCTCCATCTGTCAGGTGAAAGTGAACAGTTTAAAGATTGGACGATGGTCATGGCATCAAAAATGGTGGACATGGATTAAAGCTGAAAACACTTTGCCTCCACGTTGGACACCTGTGGACAAATAGGAGAGACACCAGACCCAAAAATAGAAACAAACTACATCCTCCCATCAAAGCAACCTGGGTTTCATCGGGAACATCTCAGCAGCATCATGAGCTGATAATTTGTGATAAAGGAGCCCAAAACTAGTTCTGCATTCAGAGTTTAGAAGACTTCTAAAACTAAAAATATGGATGTTTATGGAGACAAATGGAGGCGATATCCCAAGTGTGGCCATCTCAGACACACAGAGCCTCATCCACCTGCTGTGCAAGCCTCCTAATTGAGACGGGCAGTTGGAGGAAAGAAAGATGTGGGAGAAGCAACAGCTTGTTTCAGGATGAACTGAGGGCTAGCACCAAGATAATTAAGGATCAATTTGAAATTAGATTTGTGAATCACACTAATCTACTCTTAAAGTCAAAAAATACAAATGTGGAGCTGGAAATTGGTATAACAGGTGACTGTTAACATAAAGAAAAGCACGTCAGCCAAAACAAATCAGATGGACGGTATTGTTTTAAGAGAAAACTGAGTCTTTTCTGCTACAGCTGAATGCTTAAACCTAAGCACTACAAGGCTGCTGGCAATGGTTACAAAAGCAAGTTTCCTGTAAACAGCAGTGACATACCTGAAAGGAGAACGCTCATGTGCAGAATCGCCGTTTTGGTAAGGATGCAAACCTTGAACTTCCAAAAGATGAACCACCGTCTTGCCAAGCATCTATCAAAATGTATTTTTTAAAAAAAAGCTTTAATTTATCCTGCCACAGTGGAGTGTGTTTGTCCATTTTTTTCCCTTCTTTCCTGGGGGTGGGGGTCTACATGATGTGATAACATAGGAATGTGCCTTACATGTTTGTTTACTCCGCAGCCATCCAGAGGTACAATGTAGATGTCACGATCAGGGGTCAACCTCTGCAGCGTGCAGGAAGCATTGATGTCCTCAGGGGAATGAGCAGGAGGAGCAACTGTGGGCTGTACTACAGAGTCAGGCATCGCAAAGACGCAGTACTGTCCCACTGTACAGCCTGCCGACACACATACACAGAGTGGGAAATAATTATTGGATCCCCTGCTAAATTTGCAAGTTTGCTCACTTACAAAAAACATATGAACAGTCTAATTTTTATGGTAGTTTCACTTTAATGGAGAGAGAATATAAGCCAAAAAACCAATCCAAAAAATTGATTTGCATGTCACTGAGTGAAGTATTAGATCCACTATAACCCAGCCACAGACTAATCTGTGTGGCACATGGACACAGGCAATCAATTACAGATACTCCTGGTTTCAAACAAGCAGCAGCCAAAACATAAAGGATTTAGAGAGTTTCTTTTAAGAAGAGTGAGGTAAAATCCCCCCTAAGATGTGTGCAAACCCAGCAACTAACTACAAGAACAACTAACTGCATCATACCGCTGTGCTTGCAAACAAGGATCTCACCACCAAGCACCAAGTCATGTTTTGCTTGGGGATCAAATACTTATTTCAGGCTTCAAGCCTGAAAGTCAGTGCATTACTCATTTGCTTCCCCCCCCCCTCCTTTACCAGACAAGTGCTTACAAGGTTTGTATTGTGTGAGACTCACCCTTCACAGTGTTTGAACAGCAGCCTAAAGAGTTACTGCAATCAGTATCTGACACAGGTCCAAGGCCGCAGGGTGAGGCGGAGGGCGTGTACGTGTGGGCCTCGAGGTAATCTGAGAGGAAAGCAAACAAAGCAACGAGAGCTTGTTATGGATGGCTGTTCTCAGCAGCATGAGATGGAAAATATGCAATACAGGTGTGTAATTACAGCCAGAACTTTAGGCAGAGGGTTTCCTGCCCCCTTGTGGTGATCTGAAGTCAAAACACTGCATGTCTGATTGACTGCACTGAAATGTTGTGCTTAAACTAAAATTGTAAGACCAAACATTTAAACTCTGTGGCATTCAAGATTGATAAACCCTTAAATGTGATCATTTACCTCTCACTTTCTCTAGATTCTCTTTTGCATCTTCATCAGGTTTCTCAGATTGCTCATTATGGTGCTGCTGAGTAATATAATGGGAATATAAACTATTGATTGGATTATGCAGTGGCAGAGGGATGTTGAAATATCCTGCCATCATGCCATAGTCAAAGTCTGAGGGAAGCTGAGATTTAGCAGATTTGTTTTCAGAGTTTTTGCTGCCTGTAGGATGGAGCTCGTCGTCTTCGGGCACTTTAGATGGGTTATATGGGTAATAGAAAGGACTATGCATCCAGTCATGAAAACCATACACCGATTGTACAGGTGGAGTCAGACGTTGAGCTGGGGCAGCAGGTGCTAGAAGAAGATCGGGTGAAGCTGGAGAAACTTGGTTTACAGGTCTGTAATACATCTGAGAGTAATGATAATAAGGGTGATAGTAGTACTGGTAAGGATTCAGTTGATTAATGAATGATTGAGAGTGAGGAGGGCGTTGTTGAGGCTCAAGTCTATGATGGGGACCTTGTGGGACTGGAGGCAGCACTGCAGGAGTCACAGATGCAGAGCGACTTGCATCATTCTGCTCCAAATTTACTTTAGCAGAGAAAATCGGATGCATGATCAGCTCTGTGCTATATTTATCAAAGTTCTTGTGTGCATTTATGTAGGCATTCATGTTGTGCTCATTTACTGCAAGAATTGGGGAGGAATTTGACAAGTTTGTTTCTGCAGGCATGTCGGGATGTGATGGAACCAGTCTTTCAGCCTCACCCCTTGAAATATGTGGAAAGTAATAGTAATAGTAGTAAAGATATGGGTTTAGAAGGTGAGGAGCATGAGTTTCAAGGGTTTTGTCAACCAATTTAGCATTTTCTGGGTGAACGTAGGGATAAAAGGTAGTCTCTGACACAGGTGGAGGGAACTGGTCTGAGGTGACTTTCCTGACGCTCTTAGACTGTTGAACGTTGGGGGCCAAAGCTGAAAATTCATGTTTACGCGAGTGAGCTGAAGAGATTTCGTGAGAAACATCCAGACCTGAATCAGGGTTTTGAGGTTTGCCAGAAAGGGGGATTTTGGGGTGATGGTAGTAGTGGTAGTATGGATTGAAATCGTGTCTCAGAGGCTGGAAATGCAGCGCTTTGAGCCGAGCTGGAAACCCTGTAGGTCTGACACTGTGCTTCTCAGAGAAGGCCAAAAAAGGAGTTTCTTGATTTTGTCTTCGTTCGGGGTTCTCCCGACGTAAATCTTCCATTTCTTCAACGGGTGATGGAGGAGTGTCATACTGCTCCCAGAAAGGCATCTGGTAGACGTAGTAGGGTTGATAATCTGGCTGGGAATCAACAGGAGGGTGAAGCTGAGAGCTAAAACTCGGCTCAGGAGTCAAAGATGCTGGAGTAGGAGAATCATATGAAGCATGTACTTTAGGACTGGCATAATTATGGTGATATGTAGGGTGGGGATAGTACAGTGGAGCCAGGTAGAAAGGAGGGGCCCATGGAAAAGGCTCCTGAGCCCCTAACATAGGTTTGTCTGTCCCCCTGGTTAGATGAGCTGGGCTGTTGACCAGAGGCTGACTGTTAATGGGGAGCTCTTCAGGAGGAGACACAGGGCAGGAAAGTGAGAAGATTTCCTTGCCTATCTGGAGAGGAAGTGTGTATTCTCCATCCTGGAGGAGGAAAAAACCAAAACAACATTTAAAGACCACAGGAAATGACAATGTGCACATCAGATATGATGATTATGCTGGAGAACCAGATGGGCTAAAGAAATAAAAACAACTAGTCTGTCTTGTGTATAGGATGCCCTGAAGTTCACCTTTTCTGTGATGCCACATGTAATAAACGGAGCAGCAATTACAGTATCTGCATCTTGTTTAGCCAAAGTGTAGCCACACTGCTCAGCCAACAGAGCTAGAGGGGTCCAATCTCCTCTCACTGCAGACAAGAGAAATAAAGGTTCATATTTGATTCAACATATGAGGGGGAAAGGCTAAACTATTATCTAAATTATGTTTGATGCCAATAGAAAGAAAGGGGAGCCTACCATTTACTCTCTGCTTCTCCACAGGAGTCGATTCGTGTACTTTGACAATCATCCCATGTGGAGAGCAGCAGAGGGAGGATAGCCCCACAGTGTGAGGGCTGATCTGAGAGACTGGACAGGACATCTTGACTGGGGTTCCCCTCCATAGCAGGGGCAGCACATAACTGCCATCCTGAATAAAAGCAGAGAGGATTTACACCACCCTCAGCTAAAAACACCCCACCTTAGACCATACATGCTCAGGATTTTAAAAAACCCCAAAAAACCCCCCACAAACGTTTGCCAGATTCAAGGATTATTTAGCTTGAATGTACAACTCATCTGATCAGTCACAAAAGGAGGAAGGTTTTACAAAAACTTCAGTTTTTGTCTTAATAACAACAATTAGCCTAGTTTTGGACATTTTTCATATAATTTGACACTTAAAACCGTATCAATGCAGCCAAAAACAAACACACTGTACATTATTTTTTGTGGTTTTGGCTGTTTTGCCTCTCTGGATTTAAAAGAGGAAAATGAAGAAGAAAAACAAAACAAAACATGTGACTGAAGTGTAAGAATTGCATTAACTCTTTAGGAATTGCAGTCATTTTTATACACAGTCCCCTATTTTTCAGAGGTTCCACATAAACTGCTTAGACTCGGGGACAGCAAAAACTTTACAAGTGGCCAAATCAATAATCTGGTGCAGTGTTATGACTGCATTGACTGGCTCAGCCACAGCAACGGGCCTGGAAGACCACAGAAGCCAACTAAAGTGCATGATGACAGAATTATTTCCATGGTTAGGAAAACCAACTGCACAACATCTAAACAACTCAAGAGCACTCTGGAGGAAGCAGACGGGTCATTGTCAAAGTCTAAAACAAAGAAAAGAGTTTGTGACAAGACTAAAACTAGTAACACAAACACAACAACATGGCCACATTAGGCTTTGTCATAAGACATCTAAAGAGCCTGCACAGTTCTGCAAAAAACAACCTTTGGACCCATCAAACCAAGAACTTGTACCAAAATGATGGGAAAAGAAAAACGGCTTGTGATCTGAAGCACATCATCTGTCAAACACTGGAGATAATGTGGCACAAATTTTGCTCAGACAGAGAAAAGAAACAAACAAAAAAACAAAAAAAAACAACACAACTACCAGGAAATATTTACAGCTTCTTTTGAGAAAAGCAAATATTAATTTAAATGTTTTTTTCAAATCTGGATGCGTGTATGACTGTGCATGGAGCGAAACTGTGGAAGAGTTTGAATGCAGAGTTGAAGCAATGCCAGAACAAAGAAGTTCAAAAAGGAGTTAAAGATATGATGTTTATGAGAAACAGATGAACGATGTATTTCAGTGAATGTCTGTTTAGTAAGTTTGTTAGTTGTACTTATACCGATTTTCCTATCAGCATTACAAAACTGGAGGTATTTTGCTTGGATGCGTGAAAGTAAAGTTAGAGTTGCAAAAAGAAAATATAAATGATCATTTGAATTTCACATATTTTAATAACAGAATATGTACTCTATGGTTGAAGTTTATATTGATATGGAAGCTGGCTATATATGAACTGACAACCTATAGAGAAGGAGTGGGAGTAAACATGTGCACTTACTCGGACTCATTTTCCATATGTAAACTGAATCAGAATAGGCAGAGGGATATTTGGGTGTCTTATTTTTTTTTTTCCTAAATCACTTTCTGAATAATTTTTAAGTTATACTGCTGAACTGATCAGACAGCTCACAGTGCACATGGATGAAAAGCAACACTGACATCACATCTAGATTGTGTGACTTCAAATTTACTGTGGTGGAGTCTGAATGCAAAATTACAAAAACTGTTTCAAATCTAGGTGTAGCACACGGACGCACGCACCTTTTGAATGACATGACAAGCGTAATATGGAGCCATCAGACTGAGGTCTCTCCATGTGGTCTGAAGAGTGTAACCACACTGTGGTGGTAGCTGGGACAGAGCCACCGACGACTCATTTGCTGCAACACAAATAGACAACACAAAACCTTAATTTTACTAATATTACGAAACGGTTTGGGTTTCCCAAGAGAAACCTTTAAAAAACAAAACAAAAAACAATGCAATAGTGCAAGTACAAAATCCAGGCTATTGGAGCGCATAGACATGTAGGTGTAGCCTCACCTCGGTCGAGCAGGAGCTGTGCAGCTCGTCTCCTCCTGACAGTGAGGGTCATGCTGTCCTCCTCACACTCCACCACAGGCAGCAGCCTCTGCCAGCTCTTCACTGTGCTGCTGACCCGGTGACCCCTGAGCCTTGTCCGGCTTCCCAGAGACCGGACTGGTAAACAAAAACAAACCACCTCTGAGAATATGGTGTTAGTGTGAGGATTATACAGAATGTAAAGTGTGTGAGAGAGGGGGAGGGGGGGAGAGAGAGGAGGGAGAGAGAGGGAGGAGGGAGATTGGGAGTTTCATGTAGCAAACTAATGGATTAAGATAACGGGACACAAAATGCTTCTTATAGTAAAAAGATTAGTTTTAGTGGTAGAATAGTTTATAATCATCATGAGGGATTAAAGTGTACCAACTACTTTATAAAAAGGATTAAAATTATTAAATTGGTTTCGTTGGGGGAGTATTAAAGTAGTAAAGTAAAACGCAAGCACAGTGAGGAGGAGCCTGGGGTCAGGTGAGTTCAGGACAGTAGCTTACCTGAAGCAGAGGAATCTGATTGGTAGCTGAGAGTTGGGACGTTTGGCTCCAGCTGGCCAGCGATGACAAACTTGCCGTAAACTACGTGCTTAATTTTCCCCTCTCTGCAGTCTCCATATGAATAAACCGGCTCGTCCTCGGCTTGCCTGGGGTTGTGACGGTCACTGACACCTGTAGGAGCCGAAGAAGACGCCATTCTGGGTCTTAGTCTCTTCTCGGGCCTTTCTTCGGGGCTGCTGCTGGGTTTCTCTTTCCCGCTGTGGAGGTCTTCAGAGTTTAGGAGGTCTTCTGCGCGCCTTGAGCCGAGGTCCAGCCGCTCTCCGATGTCAGGGCTGGAGGAATGACTGCTGTTGCTTTCCGTAGTTAAATGAACTTTGCTGTCATCAGGAGGAGGTGGAGGAGAATTCGGTTGGAAGGAGGACGCAGTAGGCTCACACCGGCTAACTGGAGGTAAAGCGATTGTTGTGATGGTGTAAATAAGCACAACACCGAAGTATCCTTTATGTTTGAAATGCATTGTCAATACGAGTTTTTGTCTTTGCACCAAAACACTGGGACGGACTGAAGGGCGGCAGTATTTTTGTAGACTTCCTGTCAGCGCACCTGGTCACTTAATTAGCCTTAATTGGCAAAGAGGCACGCGCTCGAAACCGTTACTGTCCCAAGTGTTTATGTTGGCGCTGTCAGCATCCAGCTGCTAATCTAATCTTACCTTTTCCGTCTAGTCATATAGCGTGTGGGATATTATCAACTTAGCATATTAATAGTTAGTCTTATTTGTATACTTCCCTAAACACACACAAGATATTACGTGTTTGTTTTTTTACTGATTTGGTCACACACTGTGTATAGATATGACTGTGAGTGATGTCTCGGAACAATCTGGGCCTTATTGCTAAAGTTAAAATAGCATTGTGTCTCGTGTCGCTTCAGCGATCTGAGTTTAGTTTTGACTATCACAAATCTTAAACATGTTTTTAGGTCTCTGTCCACTAGAGGGCAGCACTGCATTGCACAAAGTCACCGAAGATTTGAAGAGCATTATTTTATGAACCCCACTGCATTCATCTAGACTTACTAATCTGATGGCTAACTGTATATATTTAGCTAATTTTTTAAAAAAAATCAAAACATCTGGACATGCATTTGCTCAAATACACATGTGGCTCTGTCTTTCTGATAGATGCCATTTCATCCCTGAAATTCAGATTATTTTCCCCTGCCCTCTTTTTTTGTAAGTCATTTATTTCTGTATCAGCTGACAGAAAAATTAGTCATTGGCTAAAAGTACCTCACACTGGAAGAATAATTCCCCACATAACGCCTGCTTTTACTCGCAATGACTCCACTTCCTTTCATTCATTTGCATTTTGCATTTTTTTTTCCAAACAGTGTTCATTTTTAATAACTTGCTGATAAACTCCCTTTGGAGAGACCTGCTCGAGGAAAAGACAGCAGAAAAAAACTGAACCAATCAACTGAGAAAGACGGTCAGTGATAGTTTGCCACCAACTCCATTTGACAGGCAGTGAGTGTGGAGCTGATATCAGTCATGCCATCAGATTGTGGTTCAGATGAGCTGACGCCAGAGAGGGGCTGTGTCCTTACAGCGTTATCATCACTGCTGTGTTTCTGCAGCTACGATGAAGGTTAGAAGAGACTGCAGAGATAATGTTAACAACTACGCTTCTTAAAGAGGACCCAGAGCTCTGTGTTTGTGTGTGTGGTGGCGGTGGGGGGGTGTTGATCAGTTGATGGGCGCGGCAGTGGGATGACTCATATTTGGAGTTGCCTAGCTACAGACACGAGTTGTTTTCTTTAGAGTCAGAGCATGAGTACAGTGTGCATGTCTGGATTTCATTGAGATCGCAGGGCTTTGTGTGGGAGGCATAAACGCAGGGGTGACACCGAGCAGGAAGCGGGAGGTGCAGACGTCGTCCCAAAGAGAAGAAGAAACCACGCGGGGACAAACTGGAGTTAAATGTAGTAATAAGAGCAAAGGGAAAGAAGGGGGAGGGCTACGAAACGAGCGCCCTGGGTGAGGAAGTGAATCAAGAATGAAAACCCCTAGCCAGTAACCATGGAGACGGTTTGGCTCAGCTAAATATGAGGCATTATCTTTTTTTTTTTTCTTCTTTTTTATTAAATGTAAACGGTGGCTAGGGCACCACAGTCGACACACAAAACGTTCACCGCACACAAAGTTGTTCTGCAGCCTTCAAAAGTGAAGTGGCTCACATTCACTGTAGAAAACCTCGGCTATGTCGAGTTCATAATAGACTCCCGAAGCTGCTCCTGTCTCACTTTTCTATTCAAACCACTGGCAGGCAGCCAGCGGGGCACAAGCACATGCTCAGAGATAAATTCTCTTAGCTGTGTGTTTAGCCGATTCTTTGATGTCTTAATTTGATTTTGATTGGCCCTTCACTCAGTGTTTACCTCTGTTCTCAGCTTCTCTTCTCCTGCTTCAATAGGTATTGCAGTGTTTGCTCAAATATACAGTGTATGTTGTAAATAAGACAGTAAATGAATTAATAAATCTCTTGTTACTAAGCAGGCGAATAAAAAACAGAACAATATGCTGTAAAGCACCTGGAAGTATATGTCTAAAATGAAATTGTACAAATAAGCAATAGACGTCAGTTTAAATTGTTCACATCAGCCACTAATAGCGCGTACAGCTGTATGTTCAAAACCACACAATTAAAAGTGAGATGAAATCGTTGAAATTTGATTTTTTTTTTGTAATGTGGAAATTTTGAAATAGATTCAACTGTTTGAATTAGAAACTAAAAACGTGTTTTCATAATGTAGTATTTAAAATGTAGTTAAAAATATGCATGAATGTATATGCAATTTAAATCATTAGCATCATCAGGCACCGACAATGTGAAATTATGTTTTCAAAATAAAGATTAGGGTGAACTCAGGATTGTTTTTAAAGAAATGAGGTTATTTTTCAGGTATATCTTTTCAGCTGCTCGTTAAAAGAAATAGCTAATCAGCTGATCTCATGGCAGCAGGTCACTGCATGTAGACATGGAGAAGTTCAAACTGAGCATCAGAATGAAGAAAGAAGGTGATTTAAGTGACTTTGAACGTGGCATGGGTGCATGTGCCAAATGGGCTGGTCTGAGTGAATCAGGAGCTGTTGATCTACTGGGAAAATGTCCAGAAAGCGGCAGTCCTCCGGGTAGGAATGTCAGTGTTCGGTCAGACGACTGGGCACACTGCTTTGAGCCGTGGCATTCAGATAGTGGGGTCAGAATTTGGTGTGAACAACATGAAAGCATGGATCCATTCTGTCTTGTACCAGCGGTTTAGGCTGGTTGCGGTATGTAACGATGTGAAGGATATTTTCATGCCACATTTCTGGCCCCTTAGGACCAACTGTGCATCATTTAATCACCACAGCCTGCCTGATTATTGCAGCCCACCTTGTCCATCTCTTTATAACCACACTGTGCTTATCTTCTGCTGGCTGCTTCCAACAGGACAACACATCGTAACATCTCTTGAACTTGACAGTGGGTTCACTGTACTCAAATGGCCTCCACAGTCACCAGGTCTCAGTTTGTGGATGTGCAGCAGCTGTGTGACGCTGTCATGTCAACGTTTCCAGCACCTTGCTGAATGTATGCCGTGAAGAATTAAAGCAGGTCTGAAGGCAAAAAAGGGGTCCAACCTGGTAACAGTAAGGTAGCAAGGTAAGGTTTGGTCTTATTTGTATATAAAAAAAGAAATAGTTTGTATTAGAAATCCTGAAGCTTTTTTGAACTGTTTATGTCAGTAGATGCTAACACTGTACAGCTGTGTGTCAGGTATGAAGACTAACAGCAGATCATAGTGTAACTTTGCTTAAATGGTAACATGTATTTCAAAATTGAAAACCTGGGGCCAGTTTTGTAAAATAATGGTTATTTATCAGGTCTTAGACAAAAAGACCACCTGATTAAAAAGTAGAGTCATAAATAATATGAATTAATATGAGTTGATCCACATTTTTACATCACAGGTGTTACCCTGCTGCTCATTTTGGTTCCTAAATGAACGGTATCTTAAATGTCTTTGTCTAAATAAAGACTTTATTAAAAAAGTTTTACTGGAAACTGAAACCGATGACCATCTCGCCCCAGAGCAGCAGAGAAAAGGAGGGTGGGAATGGAAACTCTGTGTGCTGGTGTGTTTCTCTGTCTGTGCCGGGTAACTCCCTTAGAAGTTGATTAATTTGGAGTACAGTTTGGCTGACATGCCTGTTCCGTGGCTTTTCATCAGAACCAGTCTGGTGACACCGGGAGCAGAGATAAGGGTGATGGTCTACTTTTGAAATTACACAATTGCCCCGTGACGAATCAAGAGTTTCAACATCGACTTTTTTGGCCCCCTTCGTTCGCTCTGGCTTCTTCTAAGGTGTCCCAGTCACTGTTTTTATAGGAGAGGTTTAGAAATCTCAGAGCAGGGTGTGACATATTGTGAGATGGAACAGGAATGAGGCGAGTGAGACGGCTAACCACAGACAGAGAGCTTTACTATTGTGTAAATACACCAGCAACTTGGCTGTGGTCAGGCTCACTGTGTTGGCATGTAGGCACCGCTGGGCTGGCTTTGTTTCACACGGTCGTGTCGAAATCCTCGCTCCTAACAACCACCTTCATTAAAGGATTTTGACGTTGCCCAACCAAAACTTAGCGATCTGCCCTTTTGTACGCCTTGTTTATGTATCCGCATCACATGGCTGGGCTGTGTCTGAGGCTCGTCTCCGATACTTTTCCTGAACATTTTAACATGTGTCAAAGTGATAAATGATTAGCAATACCAGTGCCGCAAACAGCCGCTAAATCAAAAATGCAGGGCTTAGCTCAAGGCCTGAAGGTGAGACAGGTAATCCATGATTGAGAAGCCCTTGTCTTGGCAGGTCTCATGGCTCATTTTCAGTAATGTGTGTTCCTGCGATTGCTGCAGAGCAGATTGAGCTCTGCTTTTCAGCTCTTTAATGAACCCAACAGTGTGCAATAAACTGAAATTGGACCACCATGAATGAGCCTACGCTGAGGAGGAATCAGTACTGGTACAACACTCTGTCGATCACACAGTATGACGACTGTTTTGAGCGATCCTTTATTACTCCGGCTTTTCCAGCACTGATCCGAAATAGCAGCACGACAAAGGGCTGAGTGTTGAGCAAGCCACCCTATTGGTTCTCCTTTAACAGTTATGGAGGCACGTGATTTGTCGACTTGTGTTTGGATCTGAGAAATCTGCTGTGGCTACGCTTCGACCCCCCCCCCCCGCTGCATGCACAACTGCGGTGTGGCAAAACAACCGCTAAGTTTTTCACTCTGAAAAAAAATGATAGCTGACTGATGCATGACTCATGGCAATTTCCTCTCCCAAAATTACACCGAGAACTTAAAAAAAAAAAGGGGGGGTGGCATGATTCTTGCATAACTAATGTGGCAAAAAAACAAAGAAGTCAGTTTTCCTGAACAGGCATTCATTTTTTTTGTTTTGGTTTTTTTTTCCTCAGAAACTCCCAACACTTTTCTAATGTTATGGCGAGATGAACAGGCTGAAGGGAGTGGCCTGTCGCGCTGAATAGAACATTGCAAACCTGAGCTTAACTTCACTGAAAGGTGGGGTCGACACGCCCAGAACAGGAGCAGGCCCAACCACATTTTCCTCTCACAGCTTTGTCTTCTCCTTTCTCCTCCAACATCACTTTTTTTCTGATTGTATATTTTAAGCAGTTGCAGTTTTTTATCTGAAGTCACATTGCACAAATTACAGGACTTGATATGATCACTTGCACCGATCTCCCGGTTTTCCCACAGATGATGTTTGGCGTACATTGCTGGATGATGTATGCAACTGCATTCGAAAACCTGAAGTGCGCAATTTCAACGGACTCAGATGCTTTCCCATAGGGCGGGACGTGGAACGTTAAGTCACGTGACTGAGGCGCGGCATCAGAAATAGAGAGTGTTGAAAGAGTGAGTGAATGAATGAAAGAACACTCATTCATCTGAAGGCTTCTGTAGTCTTGATTCTGCTCTTGTCATACTAAAGAACGATGTGAGACAATAGTGTTTTGTATGGAAGCATGTTTGTGTGCGTGCTTTCATGTAATGAGCCACACAGTTAGCCCTGCTGTGACCTCAAGCAGCCTCTGCTCTGGTCTGTACTAGAAGCTATTTTTTTGAAGTGTGCTATTATCCTGCTGGCTCATACCTGAGGCCGAGGTAGCCTAATACGATGCTAACTCACTGCCAAGCTCTTGACTCAGAAATGTTGTTGGCCATACTTTAATTCTCAGCAGAAGCAAACAAGTGATCTCAGCCTCCCAGTCCACACCCAGATTATTTATGGATGCTTCATCTACTTTGTGTTTGACTTCCTACCTACTTGCATCTGTTGTTATTTTTGTTATCAAATTATAGTTTTTTTTCAGGATGTGCCACCTTCCACTTCCTTCTGCTGCAAACCTCATTTAAAGATCAAAATGTCCAAATGGTCAGAGAAGTTTGCGATTTAAAAAATCTCGCTTTGCTAATTAAACATAATCAGTAGACTAAATGATCACGCGCAGAATACTCTATCAATTTTGATGCTTATCAGCTCCTCTTTAACTTCACCATACGCCCTTACACTTGCTGCAGTTGCCTAGTAACCGAATTCAAACTTTGAACTAGTCTCCACACCTCGTGCTTCCGAGCGGTTGACATCATCGTGCTTTACTGTAAGTTCACCTGTCATAGAGATTTAAAATGCAAGTGGCATTTCAAGTTCTGACTGTGTGGGAACAATTTACACAAATTTAAAATGAGCTCAAATTAAAATATGATGACATTTCATACTCAAAAAGTCGAAGGCACGCGTTGCTGTGATGTCAGCAACTCTTTTAAAAAGAGGAACTTGTGGCTTTAATTCATATTTCTTTTTCTGAGTTAGTCACACTAGCCTTGGTTGCTCACATGGAAACGGCATGACTGTTGTATAGTGTAGCCGCCCGGTGCTCCATGAAGCATCTACTCTGTTGTGTAGCCTTTGTTATTCACACATTAGCTCTATCGCCCATTGAACTTGCACACTCATACACTACACACAGAGCAAAACAGTTACAACAGAGCTTAACAAATCCAGGTCAAATTATTTTTTTGGTTTTTTTTGTAGATGCCAGAAATCAAAATTTATCCTCATACTCTGTGAAGCAGACAGCATCTGTTCTCACACCACCAACTTGGACGACTAATTAACATGTTTCAACTTGACTGGTTAGTAGAGGCATACAACCATGAGGTGGAAATTCTAGTTTTTCTAATTCGGCCTTCGTCTCTCACTGTGTCCATTACTGTGAGGGAAAGCATTACAGGATGTACAGTGTAACTGCTGATAGATGTAGTTATGAGGCTCTGACATCAGCACGCTGCCTTGTTAATGTCTGATTTGCTGCAGGTTGTGTAACACATTTTACTCCGTAACGAAATAGTTTATGATGATATGGACCGATAAAGCCCTGAAAGGAAACCTGTCATGCTCAAGTTCAGCTTCAAATTCTTATTCTTTGACTCAAACTAGGGTGGCTTCTGCATGAGTCACAGGTAGAACGGTTTCCCCTCGTAAACAGAAGGCGGGTCGGGCTACGGTTGTCACAACTGAGATGATGTGTACTTGAGATAACACATCTACTTATTATGGTTATCTATGAAATCCTGTGATTTCATAGTCTTAAACCTTAATTTGACTACAGTGAAACTCTTGACAACCGCTTCGCCCTATCATGATTCCAAGCGTGGGGAGAACATGCAAACTCCACACATGACCTATATCTGGGTTTTAACCCAGGGCCAGCGCTAACCACTGAACCGCCATGCTGCTAGGCTCTTCTAGCTACACATAGCCTGATCCCGTACCTGAAACTGTGGCCCTGTTTAAAATGAACGTTCACCACAGTACATACAGCCTGCGTGGCACTGAAAATGAGGACAAGCCTAATAGATTCCCTCTGTAAGATTCTTCCTGTGAGTAATCTGTGTGATCTGCTAAAGAAGCAGATGACTTTGACTCACTGGAGTCACTGGGAGAACCTCAATCATCAGCAGGAACAGACGAGTAATAATAAGTAATAACTAATGAACTTCGAGCGGTGCGAAATACCTCACTGCCACCCTACTTTCTGCAAAGAACCTCCTCCCCCTTTTCTGCTCCATCTTTTTCACTTAAGCAACGAGCTGCACTCGTTTGGGCCTCCAGCTATTTTTCCCTCGATGGCAAGCACCAACATTCCTTTATCCTGAAACCTCTTCCTCTGTAACAAAAGCTGGAAAAGGTGAATGGCAGTGATTAGGGAGAAACAATAAATTCGCAGTTATGTGTGTTTGTGTGCGTCCGTGCACCTAAGTTATGATTGTTGGCACATAATCTATGCACACTAGTAACAATGTGATTGTGTTTTGGGTGGTTACAGTCTGCTGCCATGGCAACATGCGTAAAGTCACTGTCCAAGGCTTTAAACCCCCCCCCCCTCTGCTTTTCCCACATAATGTCAGTGAATCATCATGTGTGTCCTCCCAGAGAAAATCACCACCATCAGCTGAGTGACAAAGGCAAAACACACCAAACACAGAGAGAGGGGGAAAAAAACCAAGTGTCCGTTTGAGCGTTGGTATGTGTACACATAGAGAGAGAGAGAGGGAGGGTGGGACGGAGAGTGAAGAGTCGAGTAGGAGGAGGTGGAGACGGGACAGAAAGAAAAAAGGGGCAGAGATTATGTGATCAAGTCAGCAAGAGGCTTGTCCTGGGTGTGGACTTAAAAAGAGGGCAGGGTAAAATAGTGGGCAGATTGAGTAGAACTTGTGTTTGTACTTTTGGACACAGTCTGAAATCGGTGTCTTTGAGAGCAGGAGGAATTAGACTTGAAGAGACAAACAGCCACCTAACAGTAAGTCAAAGATTTTCTTCTTCTTTTGCTGCTTTTCTACAGGTGTTTCATCAAGCTTGAGGGATGTTTGAATAGAAGTTTGTTTTGTAGTTTTTGCTTTAATGTTTTGGGTTTTTTTTCATTTAAAGATAAGAAAAGCTAATGATAAAAAAGGAAAAAGTGTGGAGACGTGTGTGTCTGTGCATCTGTGAAGTAGAGCCTGTTTACCTTTCTTTGCTCTACCGTTAAAGCAACTTGTTCCTCACCAGGTTAGGCTCCAGTCTCAGTTCCTGCATCAGCTGTAGAGAACAAACTAATGTTTTTTTGTTTTTTTTTTAAGGGCTTGTGGTTTTGTTACGTTCTCAGACCTTGCCCCAAACAAATGTGGTCTATTTTGGGTAATGGAAAATATGCTAGATTCAGATTTAGTCGGGGGGAAAAAGCCCACAGGAGCAGTCAGCATGTCTTCTTTGATCAAAGTGCTCAGTGTGCGTTTTAATTGAAAGCATCAGCTTTAACTTTGTTGTTATTGTTGTTGTTTTTCTGCTCACAGCTTTTTTTCATTAAAGTTTGGTCCTTCTTTCTGAATTTGAGTCCTCTGCCTTCAGGCTGAGCCGCAGAGCCAATATTTGCCTTCGCTGTCACTAGATTGGAAGTGGGCAAAACGTGGGAAATAACTCTGCGGGGATGTGCCAGTATGTGCAATCACATTTGCACCAGCCCCCCTCCCCTTTTCTTTTTGTAAACGTGCGTGGTTGCGTGTGAAAGTAAGGGAACTGGCGGGCGTGTGAAGCGTGTATGAGGACCCAGCCCATGAACACTCCTTTACCAGCAGAGAGAACCAGCGCATTCCAGATGTGCCTCTTTCTCTGTTCACACCCAGTGCAGCCTTATTGTAGATACAGCTAAACATAGTTCCTGTATACATTAGATTAATAAATTCTAATCTAACTGATATCTCATGGGCGGGGCCATCTTTTTTGACTAATCAGTCAGGGGGAACAGTTTTTAAAGCTAGGCTTAAGTTTTTTTTTTAAGTCGGGAGATAGCGAGCAGTCCGATTCAGACTAAGGGTGTGATCAGGTGTGGAGCATCAAGGTGCAGAGAACAGAGTGTAGTCTCTACAGTTGTTTTAGGGAGTGGCAGGTTCCTCCACTGTAATCATGCCCCGAGACAGGCCCAAACTCATCTGCCTGTCATGAACTTTCCTCCACAGTTGTCTTTCTATACCAGAGGTATCTGCTTTCCCAGGGATACGCTGATTTTGTTTGAAACACAATTGCCCATCAGCGCCTCTCATTCTCTTACTGGGAGCTGTAAACCAGGGTAATTAAAGTTAAGAAGCCACGCCCTGAGCGGGTGCCAGGTTTGGGCCTAGCTTTGGTGCACTGAATGCGTGCGTTCATGAGGATGTGTGTGCGCGCACACTTGGGACTCACACGAAATACTTCCTTTACTAAAGAAAGACCAAACGAACACAATGAGTTAGCTGTAGGCCACTCTTGGCTGTTCGCTCATATTCCCTCCTAGTCTGCTTGCTTTATTTTACTCACCCTGTTACATGTTAAAGTTGTGCCTTCCTCTCTGCAGCACAGTCATCATGCTGGTTCTCCTGGCCGCCATCTTTGTTCTCCACATCGCCTGCATCATCATCCTCCTGACGGCCACTATTGACAATGTAAGTGCAATTCTTGTTATCCGTGCATAGACTTCTTCCATGCTAAAGGCATAATTGCCCCAGCATTGCTGCTAGCCTCCTCCCTTAGCTTCAGGCCTTGTGCATCTCTGACATGACGGTTGGGTAAAGAGTCGAGACTGATTCGTCTGCTGAGGAATTCATTCCTTCTCGGCGTGCGGCCAACTGTTCTTCTGGATGGCCACATGTTTGACATTTCTGTCCCACATATGGTGACAAGCTCTGTGTCATCACCCCATACCGCTGAGCCTCTTACCCAGATATGTCGCACAAGTACGCATACCTGTATGCGAGTCTCACCTGCGTTGCAGCCACTGTTGCATACCTGAGTGAGATTTGTCACAGTTAAAGGAACGTGTGAATTCCTTCTTCAAATTGTCATAATTTCCCCCTGCAAATGCACGCCATAACTGCTGCTGCAGTATCTACCTGTTTAAATTCTACTCATACTGATTCACCGCTTTTACTTTAGCACACAAGAATTCTGTTAATATTTTTGCAAATATTGTCTTTGTTTTCCCCGTCAGGCCTGGTGGATCTTCACAGCCGGAAACATGCCCACTGATATATGGGCCCGCTGGATTTTCGTGAATAACTCATGGCATTCCGTTGATTTTCCGCAAACCTACCCACAGAGTAAGAGAACATGCTTCCATGCTTGCACCTCTCAGTGTTACGTTTTCGAATGTGTAGAATCAAAGTAAGAGATTAGTAATAGTTTGATGCTATGACATGTAGCTGGTCAGTTGAGTTAAGCAGAGCTGCACAGGCGCAGTTAGATGCACAAACACACTGTGACTGCATTGTGATTTTAAACAGTGATGCTCCATTTATAAGGGAAGATAACTAAGATTCATATATATATATACAAGTGCATTCTGTTAAGAGTACTATCTGATACAATACTTTAGGACCTGGAGCTCACATATTAAATATAACACCCATCTATTTCTATTTTAAGCATTGAGAGTTGAATCCAGGAACATGCTTTTTATCTGCATCATTTGCTGGGACACACAATGAGTTTACACTCACCCAAATTCTGTATTATTTGCATTGCAAATGAAGACTGTTTCTTAATCCTTTGGTATGCAGTTATTGCCTTGAGTCAAACATACAAGACTGTTTTAGCTGTTTGTGATCAGCGTGTTTTTACCGTGAAGCATTTGGCATGTTTGAACGTAATGTTCCTGCCTGTCAGCATTGCAACTGTGTCTGAGATTTTCAAAGGTACAATGTGACTGCAGTGTTGCCGTTTCCAGGGAGTGTCCTTAAGCTGTTACACCCCACCACGCCCTTTCACACACTCTGTATCTTCATTGCATTTGCTCTCTCTGGCTCCCCCTGCAGGTTACCTCCAAGCAGTGCAGGCCAGCTCGGTGCTAGCTTGTATATTCTCCATCATTGGAATCTTTGTGTTTGTGGCTCAGCTCTTCACCCTCGCCAAAGGACAGAGGTTCCTCATCTCTGGTGTCTTTCAGTTCTTTGCCTGTAAGTATTTCTTTTTTTTCTCTTATATTTTTATTTGAGGGTGTTTCTCTCTGTATGACGTCCACTGATGTGCATCTACACTCGTCTCCATGTTTCCTTCACTTCAGGCCTGTGCATCATGATCGCAGCCTCCATCTACACAGACCAATTCCATACTGATGAAAAAAGTCTGGGTAGTTACGGCCATTGCTTCATTTTGGCATGGATCGCCTTCGCTCTCACATTCCTCTCCTCCGTCATTTACTTTGTGCTACGTAAGAAGACTGCGGAGTAGCTCCAGCCAGAGTCTCTCCAGGACTCAAACCTGGAACCCTTAACTGGATCTGCTCTTCCAGCTAAAATCTGGCTTTAATTACAGTGTGTTGTCTATGTTTACATGTATCTGTTTTGGACATCAGATTTGAGCTGCTAGTGTATATTCAGCGATAGATATAGTAGATCTGCTGATCCTCCTCAAATACGTACTGGTGTTTAACTGAGCCTGCTTTCAGATAATCGGAGTTTCGGGCTTATTTCTGCAGGCTCAGTCGATCACAGCTGTATTTGAGTGTATTTCCAGCCCAGAGTGGGGCTGGATTTATTGAGGGCATCTAATGATAAACAATCTTTTATTTTTTTTAATTACATAAAAAAAGGCCTTAATGTTTATAAGATGCTATCATAGACTAAGACCTATTAATATCCCTCTATTATAAAAAAAGCAGTTTCTAATGTACATTTATAATATGGAAATGGGTGAGTTTTATTGTTTAGAAATTTTTTTGTTGTTAGTTTATTGATTTTTAATTTTTTATTTGCCCTTGTATTACTTCATACAGTGCGCCACTAAATAAACAGAATGAAAACATAATGCAATCAACCAGTAGCTAATCTGTTTTAAGTCTTATATAATATATAAAAATATAATAAGACTATACAAAGATATACGGTGGAAAGCCGATATTATGATGCCGCTGAGGTTGTGTTGTAATTATTTGTAATTGGGAAAACACCAAATTAAGCTAAACCCTGGAGATACAGTTTAATACTAAATGTAAAAGCAAAAGGAATTTGCTTTCTTTCAGCGTGAATGCAGAAAACACATAAAAGCCTTAGAGATGATCATTTTTGGTTACGTTCTCATGGAGTGTATAAGAGTTGCCATTTTACATAACTCAAAGACTCAGCTGGCTTCTCTGGTTGTAAATGTAATCGTATTCATTCCTAAAAGCATAAATTCAATCACCCAGATTAAACCTGCCTACACACTGAAAGGCAACTAGCTTAACTCTTGATGTATGAGATGTGTAAATATGATTTTTTTTTTTTCCCATGATGCTCTGTATGCTCTTGTTTATTTTTGCTACCTTTGTACGTCATGATGAACGACACTGACAGTGATTTTTACAATATTAAAATGTGATTTTCAATCAGTTATTGGAGGTGTTTTTTCTTTCTTCTCCAGTTGTCATGACTTGGATTTCTTAATTAACTATACTGGCTCACAAAGTGAAGGTTGATATACATTTTATACATAATGAGGAGTTTCTGTATTATGCTCAGTCCTTATCCACATCTTCTTAATTTAAATAACAGACATTGCAGATTGTAAATAACAAATGAATACACTGGTTTATGACGTTAAAATGTTAAAATTTTATTATTTTCTAAAAAAAAATTTTTTTATTTTGCAATTATTCAAATATTCTAAATAAATAAATTAATAAATACAAAAAAGTTGTGAAGAAACATGGCAACATCTCACAACAGATGACGTCCATTAGTAACATGAATGGGTTTAAAAGGAAGTAAAGAGGGAGGACTCTACAGAGTTGGGAAAAACTAAGTATATCATTAACTGCCTCTATGTGTTAACACAATTCATCCCCCTGTGCTCACAGATGTTATAAAGAAGTGGGCCAAAATTCCTCCACAACAAGCAGGAGAATGCAAAACTGTGTTTGCATTTATTTACAACAAGAAGGTTGGCAGAAAAAGTTCATACTACATATTTTTCAGTGGAGAACTTGTGTTTTCTAACATTGTGTAAGTGTGATTATTGACCTACCTACGGGTGCAGGACCTCACACTGAGAAATGGAGGGAATTTGGGACCATGTTCTAAAGTTTAATGTTCCCAGCAAACAGCATTGCTAAGACAGGTGTAGCTCCTCAGAGGCGGCTGTAGTCCTCTTCTGGCTCGTAATGATTCTCCTGGTGTCTTGGGAGGGTCGTGTGGTAAGAGACGGGTGGTGTCGGTGAGGGAGACGGTGAGGGCAGGGACAGACGGTGAAAAGGTGATCCAGGCGCAGGGTGAGAGGGGGGAGGAGGGAAGGAGTTAGAAATCGAGATAGGAAGTGAGTGGGAGTGCGTGAGCCTCGGAGTGGGGGCGGAGGGCGGCAATGTTTCCGAAGGGGGGGCATAGTAGGGAGACAAGTGGGAGATACGAGGAGGAGACAGGGGACAGGTGAGGTTGGAGGCAGGATTTGGTGGTGTGTAGTAAGGAGCAGGTGGCAGGAGTCCCATAAAGTTAAAGCTGCAGGGGTTGAGGCCGGAGGCACGCCTGGGACCCACCATCAGGACCTTTTTGGTATAGTTGTTCAGGGTGGAGACACCTGCAGCCATGCAGATGGTGAAGCCAAGCCAGGCCACACTGTTGGAGGCAGAGGAGGAGAAACAGAAACGGGATCACAAACTTTTGTGTTAGCAAGTAGAAATATGACGACTAAATATAAAACAAACATTATTCCGAGTAGCTTTTTGGTGCCCTGCTACCATCTTGGATTGTTAACTCCAACTTGGAAGATGAACTTTAAGGGAAAACTCAGAAACTTTTAAATTGAAATGGAATGCACTCCAAGCTTTCCGCAGGTCTCCCATTGGCTGCTTTTTCACTCATTTTCAGTCCAGTCTTTGTACCTGACCATTTCAGACGAATGTTTTTTATTTGTTAAGACACTGAACGCTGACCTATAAATCATCCAAACATAAAAAAGGCATCTAACTCAAGGGATAAACCAGTGTTTGTTGTATCTGCACATAACAGACAACTTAGCCAAGAATCAATTTTAAATGGTATCTTTAGGCTCTTTGTAGCAGGCTGTTGCAAAAACACATCATTTCTTCCAGTTTCTTTACTTGAATCTATGAAAAATAGATAGAAATAGATAACAGAGTTTGAGAGAGATAAAATAATATTTTTGCACCAACAACCTAATTGACAAAGAGCTGCTCCTTTAAAATAAAGCTTAAACTGGACAAGTGGAAAAGAAGAATTGGCAGGCCTAAAGCAGATAAACAGTATCTGAAAATCATGCCCTTAAAAATGTGGGAAAAATCCAGCAAAGACCTGACACAGGACTTTCTATATTGTATTTCTATGTATGTTGGAACATGTTGCAATATATTGATGCACCTATTTCCAATTTTCCTAAAAAAAAATATAAAGAAATGAGGGATGACTCAAGACTTTTGCACAGTACTGTGTCTCTAAAATGCATCAAGCAACTGTGTGTTTGCAGAACAACGTATTTCCAGAAGCTGAGAGTTATAAAACTGTCATTTTAAGTGGGGTAATGATTTGAGGACACTTCAGTAGCGTGACAAGCCGGAGGGACTTGATCCCCCGGCTGATTGAGAGGTCCCACAAAGAATCCCACACAAACAGTTCAAGGAATTTGGTGTGGAAAAAACTGGTCTGATCCACATAAGTGCCAGGAAAAGAAAGTTTATTCTCCTGTTTTCATCCCCAAAACAAGAATTTTAGTCAGTCAGACAAGCACTTAGCAAAAGACATGAGGAATAGATTATCATCATACCAGTATGGTCTGACTCAGAGAGGGAACAACTAATTGGGCTGAGTGAACCATTGTGATCTTCTACATTTCATACGTAATATAAATGGTTAAAGAACTCACTAGAATGCCCAGGAGTACCCGTAACTATGTGGCTTGAAGTCTTCTGGTCCCATCGAGGCAGTGGTCTGAAACACCTGCATGAACATCATGTGACCGACCATCCCGAGCAGACCTGAGAGGACAAAACGGGGAAATGTGCCAACCTGGTCACCCTGTCGGTGTTTCTATGGTGTTAACAGAAGTCACACTGATTTGAGTATGCATCTAAATATTGTACCTCCCAGGACTGTGAAGACAGCTGCAAAAGCATTGAGCAGCTGGCCCCAGTGCTGCGTAGAGGGAAACCAGGCCCTGATACACAGCTGCATGGACAGCAGTATGCAGCTGATTAACAGCAGACCGATATTCACGAGCTCCATTGACAGCGACAGCCAAAGCATTGCTGTAGAAGGAGGAGGAGAAGGAGAAGAGGCTGAGAGAGCAGAGACAGATGAGGGAACGGATTTCAAATGACGCTGCGGGAGAAACCGCAAAACGTTACCTTTTTCAGATCCTGGGGGGAGTGTGTAAAAGCCTCGACACTTCTCCTCTAGAAATCAGAAGAAAAATATGAGAAGAGTTTGCTCCTGAAATGTTTCATTTAAGACCCTCAGCTGTTAAATCGCAGCCAATGCAGCATTGTCTCTCCTCCCCAAAATCCGCCAGCCCCTGCGTAATTACTCTCAGTGTAAATAAACACTGCAATCTAATTACTGTGTGAATAACCAGATTTGAGCTGACCGTTTGCATGAGTGCTGTAACGGCCTGAGGTAACCTGGTGATGGGAGATTAAAAGATTAGCTCAGATCTCGAAAGATTGTGGCTACAGGGTCACACATTGAGACTGTTTTGTTTTCCATTTTTATAACATTAAGGATTCATTTCAATATGGCAGCATTTTGTTTCCACCAATCAAATGGGATGTGTGTTAAAAACAGCAGCAACGTTTCCAGTAGTGGGTTATAAGCCTCTTTGTAGCTTGTTTATCTAATTGTTTACATGGCAGCTGAAATAATTAGAGTACCATATGGCTCTAAACTGAGGTGGCCCTGAAAGCACAGCATACGGAGACTTAAGAAAAACAGATGCAAAAAAAAAGGGGGAGAAATGAGGAACAGATTTTTACTAACTTGAACACGCATGTGCAACGCTAAAGAAAAACACTGTAAAGAACACACACAGCCGCGTGCTCGTGGCCTTCGTCACTCTGCGCTCCCCTCTGTGTCGTTAAATAGGTTTTCTTCATTTGCTTTGTTTTATTTTTATCTTTGGATTGGTGCTCAGAGCTCCCAAGGACATCGCGCTTAATACGCACTGCCGCACTTGCTTTGAATTATTTTTGAATTACAGTCGTGTGAAAAAGAAAGTGCAAACTCTTTCTATTCTACGGTGTTATGTGTCAGGACATTATTATAAGAAAACAGCATCCTCTCATCCGTAGGAGGTTGTAAATTAAAATTATGTCAATACAATCTCAAATAAACAACGACACGTAACTTATTACACTGATATTATTTATTAAACCAAAACTAACTGACAACCATTCAACTTCACATTCGTGGGAACAATTTAGAACCACCAGTTAACCTAACCCCACTAACTGCATGACTTTGGTCTGTGGGAAGAAGACGAAGTTCCTGTAGGGAACCCACACAGACACAGGGAGAACGTGCTCCACACAGAAAAGGCCTGGGCGTAACTTTGTGACGAACATTGGGGGGGTCAAGATCTCTGTCTAAATAAATAAATAAATCTGGGTAAATTCCCAGATGATTAAACATGCAACTATTTTGCTGGTAATAACTTACGCCCTGATTTGAGCTCTGCTGTGAGGTAACAGCCCTAACTGCAAACCCTGTTTAAACTAAGTGCTCTCTGTCTAATATTCACACACACACACACACACGTTAATACTAATAGGAGCAACTCAGAGTTCATTATGTTGCCCAAACATACTCTGGTATGCAGACTGGAGGAGTCAGGAATTGAACCACAAATTAGTAGATGACTAATATGAAGGTTGTAGATGACCTGATCTACCTCCTGAGCCACACGCCTCTTCAAGGAGTGGGCTCAGATCATCCAGTGCTCAAAGAAATTGAAACCCCCCCGAAGTGCTCTATCTCCGACTCTACAGGCCCCAGTTAGCATGTTAAATATTAAAGTTCATGACAGCATGATTAGAAAACAACTGAACAAGTGTGGCTTGTTTGGATGGGCTGCTAGGAGAAAGCCTTTTCTCTCTTAAGACTTGATTTACTCTGTTGCAGACATGGTAACAGATAGCTGGAGACCACGAGATTAGGGTGCATGCACAGCTCATGTATTGTAATGTAGAGTTTTACTTAATTAACCATATATGTCAGGTGAATTTTTGGAGGGGCTTAACGTAAATATTGATAATCATCCTTCAAATCTGCTGCAGATCAGCTGCAAGTGAGACGGTGAAAACCCGGTCGATGTTTGTGAATCCTATCAATCTTTCTCTCCTGGGATTTAATCCATAATTGAGTCATGCTGTTGAAGTCTAAATCTCAGCTAGCAGAACACATACACCGACGATAATCCTCTTTGTGCTGAGTGCCCACCCAAATACAGTCACAATCGCACACCTGAGTCCTCACTTCACATTACCACCTTGCATTTCCTCTCTTCCTGTGACCCATTTCAGTGTCTAATGCTGGACTAAGGATTCCTTTCACTTCCTGTTTCTGGGCAGATGTTTGGCTAACCTTGGGAGTATCCTCTACTCACCGCGCAGTTTAATCATCAAGTATGATCAGAGCGTGCTTATAAAAAACCTTCTGGTGATACTGATTGAATGTTAAAAGCATCACCAGATAAATTACAGAGGAGCATCGGTGCTTATTTTTAGCTTCTTTGTCCAAATCCAGTGCTCTCTCATTCATTAGTGCCTATTCCTGTTAATCCTCTTCAGGGTCAGCGGTGCCACGTCTGGGCTTTTGTAAGAAACTGAGCAACTTTGTCCTTTGACTCTCCATTGTGGTCAGTGAGGACTTCTGTTTGACTTTACACAACAAAAATCAATCATAATGTTCTAGACTTGTCACATTTCTACCCATTCCCCTCTTTTCTCTCACCCCACTCATCTATGTAGATGTTCTCCTCACAGATGATGAACAGTCCGGTGTGAAAGTTGGGGAAGACAAAGCGGTCGTCGCCGGTCTCCCAGAAGAACTGAATCCTGGAGGAGTTGGAGACGCCGGGAACGGGGATGCATTTGGTCTGCTTGATGGGCGAACACAGCGGTTTGGGCACCTTCTGCTTACCCACGCACCAGTAGGAGGACATGAGGGCTGTGGTGCTCAGGAGGAGAGACAAAAATGTCTGGACAAAGGAGAGGCAAGGGGAGCGCATCCGCTGCACAAATGCCATCGTGCGAGGGTTTAAATGAGGGCTTGGGCTGATGGAGGAGAAACAGGGAATGAGAGAAACACGATTATGAGACGTGTTCGACTCGATTTAAACAGCAAGTTAAAAAAAAGAAACTTGCAATGTAAATGAAATGCTTCACAAGGGAATCTGTTAATTGCTTGACGTCAGGTATAACTCCTGTATGCCACTAAAAATACCAGCAGCCTGTTATTAGTTTCCAAGGAGAAGCAGCTCTGCCCAACTGCCTCAGATGATTAGTGAGGCATTTAAAAGAGAGAGTGAAGGGGGCGTGATTGGTTTTACATTACTAATCACATTTGAAGAATAAAAAGACTGTGACAGAAAATCACACACTGCTGGTAATTGGTGGGAAGACAGACAGCCAAATCAGAGGAGGAAAACGGGTGAAAATAGCTGTCGCTATGGAAGCTCTCCGGGAGACAGATGCTCAAACTAATACGTCTGAGCACTTTGTGTCAAGCGGTGAATTAAAGCGCACTCACCTGCTTCAGCCTCCCTCACTTTGTCCTCAGTCCCATCATCGAGTGAGTGTGGAAGGTGAAAGAGAAATCTGGCTCCCCTCACAGCTCTGCTCTCCCTCTCACTCCTCATGAGATACTGAGAGTGATGGAGGATTTTGGCCGTCACACTGACCTCTGCGAGCAGTGTGTCTGTCAGTCTTTATGATCCGACCCCGGCAGTCAGACACAACTGTGAGCATCACACACACAAGCACACACTCCTCCTCTTTAATCCATCCTTATAAATCCAAAACAGACAACTCTGTTCCATCTGTTTTCATTTTGGTTCCTAGACTCATTTTGATCTATTTCATTCATCTCTCTTGTCTCTCATCTCCACCGTCCTTCAACACTTTCCAGCCTGTAAGCGCAAGCAGCGCTCTGTTTTCATGTAGAAATCAAAAATGACCTTGAAAACAGTGGAGAAAAATTGACACGGGCTATAGTGCTACACAGTACTACATGTGTGCACCGCAACTCTCTGATTGTAAGACGTGGCTACTCCACTGTGATTGGCTATAGGGTTTAACAGCAGAACACTGCTCAAAGCATCACACTGCCTCTTCAGGCTTGCATTCTTCCCATATTGCATCCTGGTGCCAGGTTGCAATATGGGAGGAAACACTCACGCGCCCAAACATCCACATGAAAGGCCAAGAAGCAGCTCCTCAAAGTAAGAAAGAAGAGAAAATGGAAGGAAACATGGCTCTAACAAAATGTAAAAAATGTAACATCTTAAATCTTTTATTTATTCCTCATACAGAAAACTAAACAGCAGAGGAAACTAAAATAGACTAAATTGATTTATCCCAGAACGGCCTGAGGGAGATGGAGGTCAAGGCCCAGCACTTGGCAGGAAGCAGCTCCTGGACATGTGAATGAGAAAAGCCTTTTTTTTTTTTTAATATAGGTCTGGTGTACATTCACATGAACTACTCTTATACACTATTATGGGTGTGTGGCTACCTCAGCCGGTTTAGAGCGCTCAGCAGAGTCACACAAGATACACAGAAGAATCAATAGGTTGGAGACCGAAAGGATTTATGAGCTTTGCCATAAGATCATTTTGCAATCATCATGCTGCTGAAGTCAGTGGATGTAAATTAGAAGCATTGTCACCTTGTGTTTGTTATATCAAACTAAGGCAGACGATTGGTGAGCAGATCCAGAAGCAGCTGGAGGAGAAGCTGTTGCAGGATGAGATGAAAGATCTAGATAAACTACAGATAAGAGAAATGCATGAAAGAACGCACCCAGAATACCTTAAAGTGCAGACACAAGAGGGAGGTGCAGCCCACCCACAGACACCCACCTTTAATGCATGCTCAGACATGCAGCATGTGCAGTACACGTATATGGGAGTCAGTTTGTTTCTCTGACCGTCTCCTTCCAGGTCGAGGAGGAGGAGGAGGAGGGGGGAGGAGAAGTTGGGTGATACTGGCAGCATCATGGATGAGGCCTTATGACAACAGATGAAGGAGCAAGAGCACAAAGAGATCTGCCAGGAGGCCGACCGGTTGATGAGGAAACTCTCTAGAACATATTTATAAGTAAATAAATGAATAGTTATACATCTAGTTTCCTGCTCTGCTGTTAATTTGGTGTTTTCTTGTCCACGTACCGAGCAACAGCTCTCCCCCCAAAATACTGCAATGACATGAAAGCTGTCAATTAACACCTCCATAGCTCCAATAGCTAATGTGACTTTTTATATTAAAGAATGTGACTACAACGCTGCCAAAGACGGCTCTTTTGTGCCCTTGCAGCTAGACTGGGAAAACTCTGGCTTCACTTTTTCAGTTGATAACCACGTTCATGTTGGGGTGAGTGAAACCAGATAACAGAAAGATAACCTGGGCTTGATGACAGTACAAGGCCCACACTTATCCGCAAGTATCACCAATTATTTTTTTAAGCTAACTGCTGCATTTCTTTTAGCCTTTAATCAGTTAATTCTATTAATTTGCTAAATTATAAATTTTAGTATTAAAGAGCTTCAGTCATCAATTATTTTTAATTTTTAATATTTCAATTGTTAGCCTTTAGCTAATTTGAGATATCTTACCCATTGTTTTTAGGTAATATTAACTATTTCAGCTATTTTTTAACCATTTTTTTTTTTTTTTTTTACCAAATCTGAACCACTTATCCTTTAGCTATTGTAAGCTATTTTATTCATTATGTTGTAATGTATGCTAACTACTTTGACCATTTATCCTTTAGCTACTGTTAGGTATGTTAGCCATTATTGCTATTTCACCATGTTGTACTTGATACACTTTAGCTAATGTAATCATAACTAAAGCATAGCTAAAGCTAGCTCCATTCCACTGTGTTGCATGTCTGTTTTTCCTTTTTTCAGCTTAATTCACTGAGGTATTTGGGCTTTGATGTTTTTTGTGTAAAATAACCATTGTTATTATTATCACTTTTAGCAAATGTGTACCATTTATCTAGCAACCCAGTATTACCCACTTTACTCAATATTTCCATCTCATATAAACCATTTTAACCTTCAACCCTTTCCCCAGTGTTAGGTATTTTAACTATTTTAGTCGCATAGGAAAAACCTAAATGACGAATGCATCCGATTCAACGCATGTGCGCTTCATCATACAAAGCAGGTAACTGACATGCCACACAGTGTGGTTGAACAGTGAGTTTGCTTAAGGTTCTACATGAGCTGAGTGACCTGCAAGTATCTGTGGCAGCCATTAAACAGCCGGTGGAGTTCTCTACATACTAAGGTAAGGTGCTTTCCTTTAATACCTCCTGTAACAGAGGATACATTAGACTAACCTTTATGAAAGAAGGCAAATAATACCAGCCAAAAATTCATAGAAATACTTCAATACTCTTGAAAACCATTAAAAAAAACCCTCGACTTTGATTAGCATACTTAGAACTGGCCTGAATACTCCATCCCTACACTGAGGGCACCCGGTAATTTTGTAACGTTATAGCAAGGTTTTTTTTCTTGCTTTATTTGAACATTTCCGTCTTGATGGGAGTGGTGTCCCTGAGTGAAAACGCTCTTATCTACAGGGTATGAGGTGGGGAATAGCTTAATTACTATGAAAAAACATGCATTGGAAAGATGGACTTCCATCCAGAGTTCGGTAGTCATATTAAAGCACACAATGGTTTACATGTTTTCCCCCTTTTTGACCAGTCTCCATGTCTGAAACTACTGATCATGGTGTTAGAAATTACAGTCCCAAACTATTTGAGACATCTTCTAAAAGCTGTCTGATTACATCAGGACGGGGCTAAACTTCACAGTCAACCAAAGTCAAGAAGAAACAAGTAAGAAAGGAAGTGTGCATGTGTACAGAGATGACTACAACTAATGTGGTTATTTTCCAAGAACTGACTGAGAACACAAAAAAGATAGAGCAGCTGATTTGTAATAAAAGTAGAGAGAAAAATCGGGGGATAACCATGTTAGACGAACTTGAAACAGGCGGGTTTCCCAGAGGAACAGAAGTGAAAGCAAATACTTCAGACATAAGAAGAGGAACATACGTGAAGCATTTTTAAGTGTATTCATAATTCATATACATATTGACAGGTTTCTAATACAGCATGGTTTTGATAGTGTAACTGTCTTTCAGCTTGACCTTTTTTTTTTTACAAGAATAACAATAAAAAATGATAAAGACAACACCATGTACGACTCACTTTTAAATTTTTATGGCAATGCTTCTTTTGAATGGATTTTGCATCTCCCGATTAGAATGCTGCCGTGTCACAGAAGTTTGAAACCATTCAAAAGAACTTGGTTAGGCTCGCCCTCGTTCATATGACACCCTCTCCACAGTTCACTTCCAAAAATGTCTGACGTCTGTCAGTCGAACGTAACTTTGCACGAACGTCTTACGAACGCGTGCATCCAGTACACAGTTCCACACCAATAAAACCTCTTCAGTGTCCCGTCCTTCACCTTTTCCCAGCCGGCGTGGTTAAAGACGGCAGACACGCTTTAGTCCATAGTGTTATCTGCTGCTCTTACGAGCGTCTGTCCTTCTCTTTGCACATTATGAACTTTTTGTACTTGAAAAATAAGACTGTGTCCATCATTTTTCGTGAATACTATCTGTACCGTAAAAACCCCGGTGATGAAAAATAAGAACACTTTTCAAAAGGACCAAAAAATGGAATCAAAGACCCAGAAGTCAGCATTTTTTCTTTTTTTCAGTTTTTCCACACGCACTCAATTGCTCACTCATTCACGACTTTAGAAAGGCAACAGATGTCCGTTCTCCAAGGCAATAATGTCTTTGTGGCAAACATGACCCTGACATTACAGACAACATCACTCTGGCTCCCTCCCCCCCTCTCCAGGAATGAAGAAAAAAAAAATCCAATTAATGCGTAGACTGAATATAAAATGAGATACATCCATTTCATTTCCATGAGTAAATACTGATGAGGTTACAAAATAATGAGGACTAAAATAATAACTGTGATCATCCTAATATCATAAAAGGTAAAATACTAATTGTGAGAGGATACAAAGTTCTGTCCTTTCTTGGGTTTATCACCCAACTTGCTCCCAATATGTCAAAGCAAACAAAAGAAAAAAAAAAGATAATACAGATGATGATGATAAGCATGAGTTAAACACTTTAAGGGCGTCACTGGAAAATTAAAGTAAGCCTAGAGAGGAAGGTTGTTTCTTTTGTTCTTTATAGCAGAGTTCCTTTAGTTCCTCTGTCAGTCTTGATGTTTTATCTCATCCCACTTCCATCTTTGTAGTCCTTTTCTTGTAGCTCCATTCCCCTGTGTTGCATGTCCATGGGTTTTTTTTTGTTTTGTTTTTTTCTTTTTTCCGGCTTTTAAGTAAAGCGCAACAATTCTCCTAAAAAAATGATTTTTCTCCCTCCATTGTCTTAAAACGTAAATAATGCTGAATCTTGGTGAGAAATTGTACATTCCCTTTTGTTGTCCTCAGCCGCTGATGACAGGCCAGTCTTTTTCACATTTCTCGGTCTTCTATCCCAAACTAACCTAGGAGAGAAAGAAAAGGCACAATGAAGCAAAGAGGATACGTTGCAGTTTCGAAAAACCTTAGCATGCCAGCAGCGTTGTGCAAAACAGAGACGAGATGCATCAGTTTCCATGAGGACAGGCTGGATTGGAAGTGAGGGGGAGGCAGCGACAGGCACAAGTACAGCCACTAAGGTGAGGTGAGGAGGAGTGCGAGAGCTGCAGGATTTTTTTTCCTCAATGCTACTCGAAGAAACGTGCCAACAAAGAGTGGCTGCTGTGTTGCTTTTTGGAATTTAAATGACCACAGAAGGTATAAGCAAGCCAGAGGCAACAAATCCATCAATAATGAGACAAAAGCATCTCCACATCTTTTAATAATTAAACAAAAATAAAATGCAGCATGCGTTTGAACGTTTCTATGTGGTAACTGAAGGGTAACTTGTTGAGGCAGGCTTTCACACTAGAGGTGGTTGCGAGACAACGTAACATTATACACCAACATCCACTTCTACATGATTACATACAGATGACTGCTCCTAGCACACAAGCTCACATTGTGACAACTACGAGGTTTAAGAGGCTTTTTTTTAATAGAAATAAGTAAACATGTAAATAGTTTTGGATGAGATCTGACAACATTTTAAAGGATGGAAATCATTTTAAGAAAAGTAAACAGTATCGCTTTACAGTACTGTGCAAAACTCTTGAGCCACTCCTCATTTCTTTGAATTTTGAAAATTTTTTAAAAATCTTGCGCATTGGCTGGTTTTATTTACTTATATTCAGTGCAGTCCTTGCGTCTGATTATTCTGACCTATGAACCATTCAGACATAAAAAAAAAAGGCAATTGTATCTTTGGGCACTCTGTTACTAGCAGCCTGTTGCAAAAAACACACCATTACTTCAGATTTTTTAAGATGACTCTGTGGAATATGCCAAAGAGAAAACGTACAGACATAAAAATATATTTTTAAAAACCAATAAGGTGATGAGGTATTAGTCAAAAACTCTGCATGGTGTCCAGTTTGTCCTTTAGGAAATGGAACAAAGAAAAAGGAAAGAAGGAAGGAAATCAAAAGAACAGAGCAAAAGGTGGCCATCGCCTAAAGAAGAGCTTTGAATAGAAGAAGAATAAAAGTGGTCGGAGTTTGCTAGGACTGTAATGCATTGCATCCATTTACCATTTTACCATAGCTCAAAACTTTTGCACACTACTGTATCTTACATACACAACTGTAAACTTACAGCTCCCAGACTCCTGTGTCTCTTCCTCCTCCCTGTTTCTCTCAGCCTCTCTCTGACTGCTCCAGGTACACTGACTTGGCAGGCCGGATGCTCTGGGTAAACTGAAAGAAGGGAAGAGGGGGAAAAAAAACAAACAAAAAAAACCCAAAAACACAGGACGAGACAAAAGTGTGAATTAAAGACAACTGAAGATCCTGAAAGAAACGAAGGGTTCGGGCACCGATTTGGATGTGAAAAGTGAGATATCGCTCTGAATTACAAAAAGAAAACGAACCTTTCCTTCTTTACCTTGTGCTTCGGACACCGCAGCGAGAAGTTATCTTCATTCAGAGAGCAATCTGGCAAACAGACAGAGAACATCAAGACTAAGGACACAGCCACAGACTTTTTTTCTTTTCTTTTTTTTTTTTTTTTTTAAATCCAACAACAGACTTTCACATCACCTTACTATTTCTAGTGCACTTGTGCAGTAATGCAGACACTCACCTGCTTCAATAGCACATAAGTAGTGGTAGCGAAGTGTACAGCCTTTACTGTAGCAGCCCAGGGTTGAGCCAACCATCTCACAGTATGAGCAGGACTGAGAAAAGATGATATAAATGCATATAAAAACCGTCAGACACAGAAAGACAGATAAAGGTCTACAATCTGAAAAAACTGATGAGCAAACACACTTGATATACTGTATAGTACATGATCCACTGCAGTACTGGGTGTCTTATCAACATGCATGTATACAAGTGCTTTTATTAAGCAGTGAAACCTACATATATGTAAATAAAAAGCATAAATCTGTAATTTCCCCCTCCACCCCACCCCAAAAATGCCAAATATGTACAACTCACTGTTTCTCTGGCGCCATCTAGTGCTTCCTGCAGGCCATACAGTCTCCCATTGACAAGGTACACTCCACTGGTCCACACTATACATCCTTCATGGACCCACAGCTCCTCTGGATCCATGGGCATCTGAGGCAGCTGTGCCAGCTGTGCCAAGGGTCCCAGGGAATCCAAGGCCGGAGGAGGGGGCTGGAATGGCAGGGAGGCCTTACTGTTGGCTGGCACCATTCTGGGGGAATCCTCACTCGACTTGTGTCTCCTTTTAAAACGGGGATGCGAGGTCAGCTTTCTGTGCTGAGGTCGCTGCTGAGCTTCATCTGCAGGCTGCTGTTTCGGCGCCTGCTGCTGGTTGCTTTCAAGGTCTGGCTCTCTCTTAAGCTCAGGGATAGGTCTGATATCCAGATTCGTATCCCAGGTTAGAGAGGTTTTAATGGCAGCGGACGAGGAGGAGGAGGAGGAAGAGGAAGAAGAAGAGGCAGCGTTACTGTGCTTGTCAGCCACATGCGTCATCATTTCCTCCCTCCCAGCTGGAGAAGCAGTTCTGACTGTAGTGTTAAGAGAAGCAGGGTTTGAATCCAGATTGAAGGCATAGTCGCTCTCAGATGAGGGCTTGGTAAACTGAGCATCTTGTGTTTGTGTGTCTTGGATTGTAGTCAAAGGGTTTGAGCTCACGTCTGAATTTGGTCCTGTTTTGTTTGTGCCTGTGGTTGCCTGACATTGCCTGACCTGGGGCTGATTCTTGGGGAGCTTTGCAGCATATTCAGCTGGGTAGAAAGGCCCGTAGAGATCTCCGAGGTGTTTGTAATTTGCCCATTTCTGGCACAGGCAACACAGCAGGCGGCCGGAGTGATTGGTCTCCGTAATCACAGGGCCTGAAACAACATAGCCAGATGAAGGAAGTGCTTTTCCTGACTGAAGTGTAGTTTCCACCTCGTCCGTCTCCCGTTTCTCTGATTCTCTGTCTCTCCTAGATAACTGGGAGGAAAGAGCCGAGGTCAGGAGGGATTCAATTCCACTCCCACCAGCTTTCCCTCCAACTGCGCTGCGCTCTCCTTTCATCTTGTCTTCCTCAGCGTTCACAATGGTGCACACCGCCCCAATCTCTGGTACTTTTTTCTCCACGTGTATGTGGGGAACAAACAAGCCCTTTCTGTTAGGATCCGCAAAAGCTCTATTTGCACCTAAAGGTGTATCTGGATCGTCTTTGGCCACTGAGGGCGTTGCCGCTGCCGCCCCTCGCCGCCTCCTCCTCTGCCGGCCTCTTGCTTCCAGGGGCTCGTCTTCATCTTTGACGCCTCTGCGTCTTCGCCGCACAGGTTTGACCTCGATCTCTGGCTGGGTGTCCTCGCTCTCAACATCCACCTTCACTACCTGGGTTAACACAGGTGGGGCCAGCGGAGGAGTGGTTTTACTGTCTGGCAGAGGGGGTGCTGGCGGGGCTGTTGTGGTTGTTGTTGTTGTTGTTGTTGTGCTGTTGCTGCTGTTGGTAGTCTGCATTGTTGGTGGAGTTGTGGGAGCAGCTGTAGCTGGAATGGGCGGTGCTGGAGGAGCGCTCAAAGTTGCATTCTGTGTTTGGACTTGAGGCTGAGCGCTGGCTTGTGTTTGGACTTGGTTTTGGGCCCGTTTTTGTTTATTCACACTCCCAACAGGCCTGCCTTTTTTCTTGCCAGATGGGAAATAGCCTTTAGGCACAACATTCTCTAGCGGCTTTGAATCTTGTGGTGACAGACTGGACCTACCGGAGGACATCTGATGCTGCCTGTTGAGTATGTGCCCTTGAGCCTGGCCGTGGTGGGGCGGAGTGGTGCCATAGTAGTCGCTGCCAGGATAATCATCGAATCCCATGCCAGATTCTTGAAGTTTCTGTCGAAGAAGGTTAGCGGCAGACTGCTCTCCCCTCCTCGTCTCAAGCTGCTGGTACGTGTTGGTGAAATGCTGAATGTCTGATAGGGCAGACGAAGATGGAGGTGGGGAACCCTGAACCGGGCGAGGAAGAGGTGGAGGAGGAGGCAGTGGTCCGAGCAAAGCGAAATCCTCCTTGTCGCCAGATGCCGATGCCACGGCAGCACCTAATCCAAAGTCAAAGTCCTGTTGTTTGAGGGGCTGAGACGTCTGGTGGGGATCGCATGGGTAAGCTGATGGAGGTAGAGGCCCGGTTTCGTCGACCCCTCTAAAAGGAATCATGTCGTTTAATGAGTGACTTTCATCCATGTAACTATCGTCCCCTCCTGGAACCCTGGGGAAATGTGGCAAGTCTTGGTCCTGCGAGTCATTAAATGTTGGTATTTCAGAGTGAGAGAAGCCTGGGTAATGATTTGACTCATCATCAGCATGGCCTGCTGGCTTTTTAATATTTGGTGTGATTTTCTGCACTATTGCCTCTAGTTTCAAACCGCGTCCTTTTCTGGGAGGCAAAACCTTAGTGTTGCCACTGGATGGAGACAGAGGTTGGGAATAGGTGCTCTCTCTTGGCAGAGGGGATGAGAGCCTGGGACATGGAATATCTGAACTGGATGAGTCATCTTCGTTGTGATGGCCAGGCTCAGACTGGGCCCCAGGAGAGTGATGGGAATTTGTGGCGGCCCTCTGTTGAGACACATCCTGGAGTTGCCTTTTGGCGGGAATGGGAGAGATAAAAGAGCGAACTCTCCTGCGTAATATTAGCGGATTTGTGTCTCCGGAGCCCCCGGCTTTGGTCTGATGCTGCACCTGTGGCTGGGTGGAATTCACGTCAGCAGGAGACTTGGTGGAGCTGGGTGGAGGAGGTGGGCAGGGATGTTTGGCTTCTTCTGTGGCTACTCTGGAGACCTCAGGTTCGGCGGCACTTTGGCCGTGAGGGATCTGCGGCAGAACGGGGCCGTGTGAAACAGGAGTTGGAGGAAGGAGAGGGGGAGGTGGTGGGGGAGGAGGAGGAGGAGGCTGCGCTCTGAAGTAGTCCCCTTCTATCATTCGAACACCTTCTCTTCCGGAGTGTGTCGACTCCCACATTTTCATGTCATAGTAGGCGCTTTGATGATGGAGCGAAGGTTTGCCAGCGTGCGTTTCACTTGGCATGTCAGTTTGGGAGATCATCCTCTGTCTCTGCTCTGACTGGCTGACTTTATGTCTTCCAGGGGACGAGCCGGGCTGCATCATCATCTCCTTGGTGGGCCTGCTCATCGCTTTTACCCAGTCACTCATTTCATGGTGATGAGCAGGGCCGTGAGGGTGAGAGTACATTTGAAGCTTAGCTGCGGCTTGAGCTGAAGGGGATAGACTGTGGTATGGATGGTGGGAGGGAAAATGAGGATTGCTGCGTGACATCATATTGCCCTCTCTTGAATCTCCATATCGATATCCAGGAAATGTGCTGCCGCTGCCAGCTGACAGATCAACGCCGTGAAGGTACGGCTGATGCCTTGACGGCGAAGTTAAAGGATTAGTGTTCATAGGATGAGAAGGCAAGGGGGGAATATCAACATTACCTCGCCTATAGGGGTCAGCATTCATTACAACTGATGAATGGATCGACTTGGAATGATACTCCGTGTCTGCCTCATTAGCCCCACCACTGCCTTGCTGCTCAGTTTGCAAATTTGGAGCTTCCACCCCGGTCTCTTTTGATACCGTTTCCATTTTCATTACTTGTTTCTCTCCAGTATCCTTTTTAGTTAGATCACTGGCTGCTGCTGCTGGAGAGGAAAATGGCTGTTGAATCACAGAAGCTCCACTCTGACTTTTCTCCCGCTCTCTCTCTCTGTCGCTCTCTCTGTCCCTCTCTGGTGTGCTGCGTCGGTTTGGCGACACATCACAGATGACAGAGCGTCGCTCTGATGGGGCTAATATGCAGCCTGATGATTTCTGAGGCTCAGTTTGACCACCGCTGCCGGTTAGTGGCTCTGGCTCTTGCAAAAGGAGCTCCTGCACAGCAGAGGATGGAGTGGAGACATTAGATAAGGCTTTTCTCGGTGGTAGAGAGTAGTCAGCTAAGTTTATGTGTTTTGTTGCTGCTTGCTGAGACTCGGCCTGTGGTAAATGGCCCTGGGACACACCCACCTCTGTTTTCTCAGCATTTTGCATAATCTTAGCGTTTGACATTTCTGACTTCACTGAGGACTGAGGCTCTGTGGTAAAATCAGGGTCGCTTCCATGCCGCTGGTTTTGGGGTTTTCCAGCGCTACCCATTTGAGCTGAATGAGCTGAACCCTCAGTTGCTCCACTCTGCATTCTCATACCTTCAGCCATGCCATATGATGGGTGTCTGGACTGAAACTGCTGCTGAACTTGAAGATGTGCAGGAAATGCCTGTTCTGGTCTCCCATAGCGACGATCTAAATTGTAACCTTGAAGGACCTCTTGCAAAAGGCTGGGGAATTGCTGAAGCTGTGCATTCTCCTCGAGACCTTTAGCCCCTGATCCCTGGCCTCGCTTCACCAGGGCCTCTGCTACAGAACCACCGTCCTTCTGATGCACAGGTCCGAAACTAGGTTGTGACTGTTGGTATCCTAAATATCTTGGATTTGAATCCATCACACCCACTGGGCCAGGCCTCCCTTTGTTCTTCATGGATAAATCTGAGCCATATGTTGATTCAGGGTAGCCATACTTATGCTGGCCAGACTGGGAAGGATTATGAGGCCGTCCGAAGTTTGATTTCTGGTAATGGGAAGAATACAGACTGAGGTCTACGCCTTCATCGCCATTATGACTGCTCGACTCTCTTAAATAAGAGTGTGAGTGTTTCTCTTCTATACAGTTGTCCTGGGGATTCTTGCTTTTTTCTGTGAGACTTCCCTCAGACCGAGCGGAAACAATCACTCCAACACTACTGGCGTTCTGCTGCTCCTCAGACGTGTGCTTTTCTTCCCTCTCGTTACTGTGTAATCTGGATGTGGAGTGCACCCTATTCTCTTTGTCCTGTCCATTTTGTGTATCGACTTCCCCGTCCCGTTGCATTTGGCTGCTGCCTTTCACGGTTTTATCAGCTACACCTTCGCTTTCGTTTTTAATGACTTCATTTTTAATTTCTACTGTCTTCTTATTGCCACCTCTGTGGTCATTGTATGCTGCCCCAGACTCTGGGACACAGTTTGGCTGAGGGGGAATACTGGAGGAAGTGGATGAGGGGGATGAAGAAACTGGAGGCATTGGATGTGAGCTTGGGCCAGTCTCTGACGACTGATACACAAAGGATGGAGATGACGATGAAGCAGGAATATGAGCTTCATTTGCCTTCGCTTCAGAGGCAACTGGATCCTTTGATGAATCAGAGGTGACTACTTTGACATTTGATGTTTGTCCAGTCTGCGGTTGGCTTTGGCTCGGTGGCTGAGGGTGAGAGCCAGCTGGTTCAGATCCACTGCTTGCACCGCTCATCTGCCTCACTCTCCCATGTTCCCCCTCAGAAAACTGCTCCTCTCGCTCCACCTTGGTCCCTGAGGAGCCTTCGACTGACAACAATGAGGAGTCTTCATCCACCCCGACATCTATGCTGGCTCCATCTCCGGCCCCTACTGCACTTCCATCTTTGACTGTGCTGGTGCTTGAGGCTGCGCTTGCATTGCGACTCCTCGGCTGCGATGGGGGCACGCTATGCGTCGCCTGTTGCATCTGCCCGCCTTCTTTCTTCTTAGGTGAAAGCACTGTGTCAGTAAGGACCATGTGCTGAACTGTGTTTGGTAAATTGGCTACTTGTGAGCTCAAGGCATTAAGACTATTCAAGCCGGCATCCTGCATTTTGTCAACTGAAGAGGATGAATAAACAGAAGAACCTTCTTCTCGGGATCCAATTCCTGTGCCTAGCCCCATTTTACTGCGGCCTGTTGGAGGGAGATTGCTCCCTCCGGCTGCACTCATGCTGTGAGGTTTATGACTGCCACTGCTACCACAACTACTGATGCTGCTATTAGAGTTGGGTGTGGGACTTAACTGAGGCATAGTCTGCAGTAATCTACCATGACCGTGGCTGCTACGAGGGTTTGATGTAGGAGGATGTGAAGGACCATGACCTGAGGGGGTTCCATGTGCCTCTGAGACACCCATCAAAGGGGAAGGAGAGGAGCTACAGCTGGGGGAGTGCACTGCCGATGCAGCTGGAGAGGGATTGGAAATTGGGCTAAAGTTTTGGTTAATTTGAGTTTGTTGCGCATTAGGATGCATTGGAGATTTGGTTATTTCTTGGGATGCTGGCTGAGGTATACTGGGATTGGAGGCCTGATGATGTTTAGCATATACAGAGCCTGGAGACTGGCCCTGCATCTTGAGAGGTGTGTCATAACCTATCCCTAAATTGTGCTGCGAGTTGCGGTGCTGTAGTGTGGCTTGCTTGTGGAGTGAATGTGTCTGTGGGGAATATCCAGGATAATTTGAAGCATGGTAACTTTGTTGAACATTCTCCATTGCCCCCACATTGTTAGCAGCAACTGAACTGGAGACTGAGTTTGAACTGGAGTTGACACTGGGAGAACTGTTGACTTTGGGATCGAACCCAGTGCTGGCAGCCCCGTCGAGATATCTCTGTGGAGGGGGGCTGTACATTCCTGATGACCCCGTGGATGCGCCACCCTGGGGAGAGTAGTGCGGATACTGATGGGTCATTCTATGTCCAGAGTGTGGATAGCTCCTATGCTGCTGTCCATGATGGATAGTTGGGAAGGTTTGCCCATGCTGGCGGTGCTGCATCTGAGAACCTGGCACTGGCTGCATTGCAGGGTTCTGACTCATATTATACTGATGAGAGGGAGAGAATGCTCCAGTACCTCCACCTGAACCAGCACTAGAGGCATAGTCTACTGGATATGGCGACATCAGGCCAGATGACGGTGCAGAGCTAGATCCGGGATGCCGGTACTGGTGAGGTATATGTCCATCAATATTGGGGTACCCAAAACCTGCCCCATAGCCCATACCTCCCCTTCTGTGCCTGTCCTTTCCACCCACTGGAAAATAGTAATCCATGGTCTCTTTCCTGTAAGGGTTATTACTGCTGCCACTGTGAATGTTACCCTGTGTTGGTGTTGGCTCCACAGCTCCTCTGTTTCTAGCACTGTAAACAAGCATGTGGCTGGCTTGACTTGGGTGGTGATGGCCTCTGTGCAGGCTCTGCTGTTGCATCCCTGCATAATCATCTGTCATCCTCGGGGATATCTGGGGCTCTGCTGGCTGCGGTGGATAGGGAGGTACGCCTCCACCCCTCCCACTGAACCCAGGGGGGAGAGAGGGGGGAACTGGACTGTTAGGAAAATTCTGCATTGTTCAGAAAACTAAAATATCTGTTAGTGTTTATATCAGGGAATGATTCCGATCAGAAACTGGAAGGCTTATGATAGTAAGAATAAATGACAAAGAGAGAGTCTATGGCCTGTCAGGAAAAGAAGAAAATGCTTTTGAAATCCACCAAAGAGCAAAGCAATATATACACACATACATATATGTATATATTGTAGCTGTAATAATCACTTTTGTAGTGCCAGCAGTGGATAGGGAGGTTAAACTTAGGATGATATCTCCAGTTTTGGAAAAAGGTCAAACTGCAAAAACTGTACTTTTTAAATGTGAAAGTGTACTTTCCAGTGGGGAAAAATGTTCACTTAACAGCTGGGTCTTAGAAAACAGATTCTTCTTTAAGATCTACGTCGTGAAGCAGCTTTCTACTTCAAAAAAATAACAAGATTAAAAATGAGCAGTCATTCCCATGAAGCTGAAGCAGTTTGGCACCGAACAAGCAAAAGATATGGATGATTGCCACATCACCATGTGAGTTTTTAAACCTTAAATGTCTTTACGCATATGAACTCCACACTAATAACAGCTCAAGCAGGCAGAGTTATTTCTGGGATTAAACTGTGTTACGATCCAACAGGGTCTTGCAAAATGGAAAAAAACAAAAAAACAAAAAAATATTTCATTAAAACCATCGAGATTGTGTTCCGTCGCGGCAATCCTTCAGTTCGTCAAAGCGTGTAAGACTGCTGGGACTTGACTCACACCTGTGTGAGACAAAAACTCCAGTAATGGAATCAAGTGGTCTGAATCAAGACCCTCACTCAACATCATCCCAGAGGCGAACGCTCCATGGATATTCTCATCGGCTCTTGGATACAGAGTCCAAGCTTTTTCAGGCGTTCGTTTTCTCGGTCTCTCCTTTTTGGATGCCGGTTTCCTTTTTTAGTTTTTTGCAACTGCATGCAATCATCTGGACTGTAGAAGTATTTGATCCCTATATAGTGACCGTTCTCTCCTTGCCTCCGCGCATCTTGATGCTTTCCTCTGTCTTCAGCACTTAGCCATCTTACCTTTGTTTTTTTCTGTCAACCATCATTTAATTCTACCTAGTTCCATGGCAACAGTTTTCCAAAAGGAGGGTAATCCATTTATTCCACTTCAGGTTGAGTCAATTCATGCTCCTGTTTTCTGTTTCTCTTCTGTATTTCCATGCAGATGTGTTCATTTCCCATGAACTGCTGACCAGAAAAAAACCTGTTGTGGAAAAAAAAGAAAAGATAAATCAAATGCGTGCAGACGTAATGCGCCAACATTTATTAAATATACCTCCTGCTAAAGCTCTGTTGTCGTAATTAAATATTTATAACTAGAAATCCACTGACTGTGTTCACAGGGCAATAGCAAAATGCATTTTGGGCTAATTGACAGTTTTATACTTATATATTGCATATATTACTTTATTAATTAATTAACTGCAACAAATCAGTGGTAAATACAACATATGAGTAACGCTAACAAAAAAAGCTCATACTTTATTTTCAAATGATTGATCTGGGGTCACATATTATCTCAGCATTTCTCATAAGTGCACTTTATTTTCCAGTCAGCTGCATAAATATTACGCTGCACTATTGCAAATGCATTTACAAAAAAGGGCAATAATCTAAACCTGACTTAATGTTGCACAAGCGATCTCATTCAACTTCTGTCTTCACTACTTAAAAGGCTTTCTGGTCTTGTATCATCGCTTCTCTTTTATCATTCTCTTCGAGTACAGCTTTTACTTTGGTCCACACTTTAACAATGCATGCTTAAGGCGTCTCTTCTGACTGATAAACAGGTTTGGTGGCTGAAAGGAGGGTAATCAACAGTCTCTGAGTGAGGCAACAAAATACTCATTCTCACAGGTAAACAACCAACCCTGTTGAGTCAAGACAGAAGCAGTCCATCTGTCCTCTTTTTACAATGAGAAAGGAGACCATTAACCTTAATGTGCTTAAGTTGTTTTTATAGGATTTAATTGTTATGGGTGATAATTAAAGGGACGATGCCACCTTTATGGGGTTAGTGCCTTTAATTGTCATGTGTGACATAAGCATCAATTGTGTGTCCCTAGTACACTGTAAAATTGTTAATGGTCCTAAAACAACTTTGGGTGGGTTCTCCCACTGTGGGGACTTTAACTGAGCAACATTATTGGTCATCACTAGAAGCTGCAAGCAAAACATGACAATGAGCAGGGACCATGTGAGGTTGCAAAACAAACCGATCACACCGTGTCAATCGGACTGAGTCAAACCACACTGCACCATCAAACAGGTCTGATCAAATGCTCCGAGGGTCACAGTTAAGGTACACCGGCGATGCAGAGCAACAGCTAAAGTTAGGTGGAGACACTTGGTTTCCATCCTTCTGTGAGCTCACGGTTAGGTTATGGACAGATTATTAATTAATCAAAGCAGCTCGCCGAGCACGACCAGGCGGCAGCATTCATAACACAGAGAACAGTGCAGCAGCAGCAATAATAAAAAACTGGCTCAGTGCAGTCTGTCAGCAAGTCAATCAGCTGCATGGCTGCCTAATTGATACACAGACGCAATGTTTTTGCAGATAATTATCAAACGCTAGCTCCGTTTTATCTGGACAATTTGTCGTCTCAGACTGCCATCAACAAAACACAGGCTTTTGCACCACAACCTCAGTGGCTATATTAGCCAGTAGCAAGGTATACGCATTACAATTAGCCTTGTAGTGCTGCCTCTTTTTTTCTTCTTTTTAGCTCCTTTAGGGTTAGCGTTAGCAACAATACCTCAAATGCTGCATATTAAAATTGTAAGCTAGCCGCATATGTTGAGAGCTAGCTAAGCTAGAACCTCTAGTTAGCATTGTAGCAAGGCAGCTAATTTGCGTTTCTTGCATTTAAGACCCTGCACAAAAGAGTAGTTACAGCAGGCTAAAGGAACAGGGGCAGCCAAGCAGCGTTTAGCCACAAAAAGAGAAGTGATTAGGTGCAGATGTTCCCCCCCTCACATTATTCAGTGGGGCTGTGAGTAAATGGGTTAGCTAGCATAAATAAGAGACCTGGTGTGGGCACTGCATCAGAAAAAATTGCCGTCACGCAGCCAGATATTTTTCTTGAATAAACAGAGCTAACGTTTGCCAGGGAGAGGCAAGTCACTCAGAGACAGGCTAGCTAACACACCGTAGATGCATACCTGAAAACGTAGCAATACAAGGCCCTCGAAGGGTGAAAGGCTGTTTTGTGACAATCCCGCTGCTGTGGCAGGAAACCCCAGTCTAGAGTCGACTCCTCCGCCGCTTTTCCCTCAGCGCTTTTGAGTCCAGACAACCCCGACCAGCGGCGGCGAAGTCGGGGGCCCCGTCACGACACTTAGATCCCGGGCCTTTCTTCCGATCCCCCCTTTTTTCTTTTGTCCTCACCTCCAAAAAATGATGAGAGCGGAGCACAATCGGGGTGCCTGTGGGTCCCGTAACCAGCGAGGTCCATACACCCCCGCCCCCTCCCCTCTTGTTCCCTCGCCTCTCGCTCTCTCTCTCCCCCCTCTTTCACACACCGCTTAGGTGATTCCACCTATCTCGAAGTAAAATTAAACACATTGCCCTCGCACGAGCCTCCATCAGCACGCGAAGCTTTCAGACGTCAGTTTCCGTCACTAAATTGCATTTGCATGCCTTCATCAGTAGCTCGACTCATTCGTTTTCCTGTTGGACTACTGTTTTTTTCCCCTTCTTCTTGCAACAGAAAGACCGCCTTAAAAATGCATACACACTCATATTCCTGCACCCCCTCCCTCATCTCTCTCCATCACATCCCTCCCTCCCTGCCTCCCTCTCTCAGGCTTTTGCTATTTCATTGATTTTTACCTATGTCTACAATCAAATCCAAGACTATCCTAATATAGCAAAAGGCAAATTTTGCATGTGTGTCTGAGTATGTTGCCTCTGCCCCTTTGTTCTTATTTCATCTCAAGTGAAAGTGAATTAGCCTGATGAAGGCACCATGGCTACAAAGGCAACATGGAGAGGAGACGGGGCTGGATGGAATGGTAGGTTAATGAAGAAGGCAACAAATGAAAGGCAATTTGTGAGCAAAGAGGTGCGCCTGTATTAGAGGAAGATTGCAGTGCAGTGGACGAAGTTCACAGTGGTCTCTTAATGCTCAAACAGATCCATTACACACACAGTGTAGCTGTATTTCCCCTGTTTTGGCACAAAGAAAAGCCACTTAAGTCATTATGATAATAATATGTAACCATTGGTTAATGTTTGACAGGACACACTCAGAATATCATCATGGCCGGGACAACAATGGAGGTGCTACAAACAATCCTTTTCCCATTAAATTTATTGTGTTGTCTGTGCCTCAGCTTTTCTGCTCTCACACAGGGCCACTGAGTGCAGTACAGACCCACTCACACTCTCCTGCCATCATAATTACGTGCCCTATGCCCTCCATCCATGGTGCTGCACTTTTAATATACTGCAGTGTGTCATACATGCAAACACACACTCTCCCTGTGCGTGTGTGTGTGTGTGTGTGTGTGTGTGTGTGTGTGCAGCTCTCTTCATTCTCTCTCTTCCTTTCACACACGTGCATGGAAACACACACACACACATACTGGCAAAACACAACACAATCCCAAAACTCCAGTCTGAAACTCACAAGCGCACCGTTTGCACACAAGCGTGCACATCCGCATGCAGCCACTCACTTAACCTGCCAATCACCACGGTAAAACCTCTCTTTTTCTAACCAGCAGTTCAATACATTTCATTCCCTTGCAGATACACGTCTATTTCTATCATAGTTGCCATAGCAACTGCATCACAGAGCCTTAACTGTGGATAATTTTTAAGGCTACGTATCTACATTTCTGTGTGTGTGTGTGTTTTTTTTCATTCTATGAACGATTTCATGCAGACACTCTTGTTTGCTGGTAAAAGAAAAATGTTCAAGCACGAATCGCTCGCGAGCAGTTGTGTACTTGTATCGCCACCAAGTCGAACTGAAAGAGCTGAGAGGCGACATAAAGGGCGCTGATACTCTGGGCTGGCAAGTCAGCCTAGCCAGGCCTATCCAATCAACATGAGCGCCTGCTGGGATGCACACAGACTCTTTCCATCATGTACAAGGTCACTAAATCTTGTACAGACGAGTGTCAAAGGCACAGCTGTAAAGAAAGCGACTGCTACTGAATACACTTATATGAATAGGCCATATCCTCTTTGCATTAAAATGTTATACCCACATAACCTTTATTAACTTATGAAACTTTCTTTAGATATTCAATTTAAATCATCGTATATTTAATAATGATAATTACACTTAAACATATGATATGTATGGGGATGGGGGGGGTATTCTGATTACATGTAATTGGGATAATCAACCTGTATAACCTGTGAGGAGACATGTTATCCAATTATAGCTACATTGTCACAGATTGCTTGATTATATCATGATTAATTCTTACAAATGTGACTTTTATTACATCTTTCTTTATGACAACCAGTGCTTTTAACTCATGAACAGTGCATCTAAACTACAGTAGTGTGCAAAAGTCTTGAACCACCCATTCACTCACTGAGCCACTTAGTGAATCTTGCACACATAAATGAAAACCCTGTATATAAGGAAAAATCTCTACAATTCTAGCAGTCTTTGAAAGTTAATATTTGGTATGACCACAAGTTTTTCTTTAGCACAGTCTGATCTCTCTTCCTTAAGAAGTCTTCAGGGATAGTTCTCCAGGCTTCTTCAAGGACATTCAAAGCTCTTCTTTGGATGTTGGCTGCCTTTTGTTCTGTCCTCTGTCAAGATGACCCCACACTGGTTCAGTAATGTTGAGGCCAGACAATCACTGACAGTAGTGCATTGTTTTTCTATCCAGGTATGCTTTCACTGCACTGGCTGTGTGTTTGGGATCATTGTCATGCTGGAAAATGAAGCAGTGGCCAATCAGACAATTTCCAGATGGTACTGTATGGTGGATCGAAATCTGATGGTACTTTTCCATGTTTGTAATTCCTTCAATTTTGACAAGATCCCCATCACCACTGGCTGAAATGCAGGGCCAAAGCATAACAGAGCCTCCACCGTGGCTGTAGACACTCAGTGTTGTCCCTCTCTATTGAACTCCTCAGTATAGATCGATGACAATTTGAACCAAAAACATCAAATTTGGACTAATCACTCCATCAGAATTGTTGGTGCTGATTTTCAATTTAGTTCTTGTGTGATTTTGCATACCTCAGCCTTTTCCTCCTGTTTCTAAACATTGCCTTTTTAGCTGAGACCATTTACGAAGGGTGCAGTGAACAGTAGATGGATTAGTTAAAGGCCCAGATGCATCTCTCACATCTTGTTTCAAGTCTGCAGGATTTTTCCTGTATTTCTTATAGATATGAATTTCAGATACCGGCTACTTTTCTTTGGCCTGCCACTTCTTTTTCTTCCACTTCCACAGGTTTCCTCAGTTGTTGTTGTATGTTCGTTTTTTTTAATGACACAATGCACAGCATGTCAAGATATGACAAGGCTAATAGCTCTTTGAAATTATATGCCTTTTTTATTCAATGTTTTACTTTACTAATTAGAAAAAATTACATGAGATTTACTCAGTAACTGAATACAGTTCAATGTAATCTGACACAACCTTGGACATTTATATTTTCTTTATGTTGTTTATTCTTGAAAATGACTTCCAATGAGCGCAGGTTAATGCTAAACAGGGACCAGTGACCAGGCTGGCTTTTCTGTTTTTTATCTGTTAATAATGTTTCTCAACCAAAAAAAGAAAATAAGAAAGAAAGAAAGAAATTGGGCATAAGATCACTTTGAGCAGGCCAAAGTCAAGATCAGCTAATCTAAGTGCCAGCCCAGATCAGCTGACAGTCATCAGATTGGCACATGTTATACAGAGTCTACTATTTAAGTTGCTTTAGCGTGTCCGCAGGTGCTACTCATCTGCAAGCCGCTATGCAACCCACCTCCCTTCCAACTCCTCCTTTCATGCTGTACCTGTGTTAACTGACATCACACCTGTTGTCAGTGATGCCTGCTCCGTTCAGTGCTGAGGTCTTAGTGTTGCTGTCCCAGAACAAACCTGTACCACTTTATACTTTCCAGGGCACGAGCTCCTGTAACAGACTCATGCCACCAAATATAAATGAAATTAACAATCTTGATTTGACTGCAATGATTCTGACTCAACTTCATTTTTAAAAAATTGTATTTTAAACAGAAAAAAACAAGGTTGATATCAACTGTTACATGAACAGTTGAAATCCTCTTAAGCACACTACGTGCTTACGGTGAAGATTGAGATTTTACAGATCCTGGAATGAATCTGAGAACTGAGCCATAAGCCGACTACATCACTGCAGCCTGACAGAAGCAAAACAGGCACGTTTTGACACCAGCTACAGAAATTTGAGCCCCTATTTCCACTAAAGACATTTCCCTTGAAACGTCAAAACTAAGTACATCAACAGCAACAGCATACAGTAGGTCTACAGCTCAGATATGTGGACAAGATAATGCCATTACAGCAAGCGAATGGATAATTAAAGCTCAGCTGGAACTTAGCTTTATAACAACGGCACATGCAGAGAATAGGTGGTTGCACTGTGCTCTCACCTCTCGCTCTGAATACAATCCATTCTCAAGTGTCACCTTTATCTAGAAGCATGAGACTAATTAGAAAGTTCCTATTGCCTACTGACTATTTTATAACATTTCTTAGAGACAGTGGTTCCCAGAAGAGAGCAGCCACTTCTGAGAGGACAAATATACTGTGTATGACACTTTGGTTACTATTGCTTGAAACATGTAAGCTAATATTTATTTGTTTGCATTGAGGATTGTACATTAAAAATAAACCACTCTTAATTTGAAGGTTCTGTTATAATAATTGGCTTTAATGTTGCAAAACTGTGAATAACAATTGGTTTTGAAAATCTAAAATATTTGGCACCTCATACGCGAAGGTTTACTGAAACATGGCACAGTCCCAGGCTACATTAGCATCCGTGCGGTTCACACATCAGCAACTAGTGATCTGCCCCAAGGTAGCAATAATTTGCAGTTTCCTTGATGACCACATGGAGTCAGAGTCATACAACAAACATTCAGTTGTTATCTAATGCTCAGGAGCTGGCCTTGCATTTTAGCAGTGGATTGAAAAAGATATATATGACCAGGCTGGCTTTTCAGTGTCCATCTATCCCTTTGAAGTGCATGTTTCTAAAGTTATGCTCTAGTACAATTTCACAGTCTTTGCTCCTTCTCCGTCCCAAGTGTCTTACAATATCACAATTAGTGTCCCACGGACATTAAATGTTATATCAGTACAGTGGGGGCTGCTTTGATAATGTATGGCTGAGAACTTATTTCTGAGGACACAGAGAAATGAGATCTTGAAAGCTGATTGCTCCTAGGTGTGGTGACCCTCTCACAATCTCAGTGAAACTCCTTCATATCAAAGAGTATGATGCAGCCCAGCTGAAATGCAGCAGCAATTCCGTGAATCTGTGACCTTAACAAGGTCTGATGATGCAAAGAATTCCCCTGAAAGGGACATGCTCAGTACTCCCTTTGTCCACCAACATTAGGGTGATTTCCCCCCATCGAACCAGTGATTTTTAGCACAAGCAATGTAAAAGCACACACTCTAAATTTGCTCGTTTTCGCGCAAACAAAGAGATACGTCTGCACTCACCTGTTTCTGATCCTTTTGCTTGTTCACCAAAATGAGGGGTAGTTTAAGGCACTGAACTGATCCACAGCACTGTCAGTGGTGAGCAGTGGACAGCAGGGAGCGCTCTCTCCTAACATCCCTCGGCGCTCGAGCACGACTCGCTCTCACACTGAGGCCTGCTGCCACACTCTCCCCGTCTCCTAGCAACCTCCAAACCCTGCCTCCAATCACTACGGATACCGAGAGGGAAGGAGGGAGGGTGGGATAGTGAGGGAGAGGGAGAGGGGGGAGAGGAAGAAGAGGAGGTGGTGGTGGTGAGTCTGGCCTGGCATCAGCATCCAAGCTAGCAAAACTGAAAGTGTGCAGAGCTTGAGGTAGCAAGTTGAAGCAATGGTTTTCTAGAGTGGGTGGGGTAGGGTGTGTGTGTGTGTGTGTGTGTGTGTCGGTAGGAGGGATATGAGCGAGGAAAGGTAAATCATGAAGCCGAGGTTCTCAGGGACAGATTGAGATCATAATTCAAATCAGCCATATTACAGATTGTGAAGTGGAGGAGAGTGATTGCCTCAATTAAGCCAGTTTGTCTTGAGGGTCCTCTTTGCTTAGTCTGCACAGCTCACAGTCCCTCCTCTTTCAGCATCTCCTCCCGACTCCTCTTCTTCTACTCTCACCCACCTTCTCCCGTAGCCCATTAAATTTGATGGTGCCATCATCATCTGTGTTCTGTCCTTGTGAGTCGCGGCCGGCCCCTGTGCTTTATGACTCCGCTCTTCTTCCTTGGGGGGTCCGTGCCCTATCTGTCTGCGTGATCTATGTTTCTCGGTGACCGCGCGCGTGTGCACCGAGACAAAAATGTGCACATACATGGATAACATGCAGTCCCGCACGACATCACGCACATGTCGCGTGTACACGTGCAGCTGTCCGCACCGCCACGTCACGTAGCATCATTCTGCGGATATCTCATCCACGCCGAACACAGAGCGGGCACACCTCGCACGCAGGCCCACACACAGTACTCGTCACTCACAGTAACAAAACACAAGCTTTCACACGCTCCTTGTGTGAGGCTACAGTGACCTTAGACACTGCCCTCCCCCTCCCCAACCCCTGTGGCAGCTGTCATGTGGGGATGTGGCACACAGATACACGCATGACAGAGTTTAGTCAGGAAGACGGAGCCATGATCCGTGTCAGGTTGATGCACAACAGGAGTCACTCGGGTGAAGGCTGACAGGTTGTGTGCGGCTTGCAGCAAATGCAAACAAATACGATGCTTGAAGAGAAGGTGCAACATTTTGCCTGCAGGAAATGGAGAATACACAGAGAAAATTATGAATGTTATATTAAAGAAATACAGTAGAGTGGGGGTGTTGAGAGGGGGTGTTGTGGCACTGGAGATAAAAATTGCTAATACAGTTCAACCTAAATGATTATTATGGTTGCTGTATTATTTACTGTACCTACCCTGTAATTCATTCTCAACAGGACAGCATCGGGTCAGCAATAATATATATGGAGAATAATTCCCATGAAGATATGAGAATAATGATCATAATCTTTGAACTATTATTAATATTATTAAGGTTGTCTGACTACAGCAACTGTTATTTCTATTTATGATAGCCTAGTCGAGTTATGTGGATCAAATATGTGGACACATGCATTCATAAAGCATTCACAAAAAGTAAAGAGAGCACAGAGGTGTACTTTATGGATATGCGGAGCTAAAGAACGAGATCAAGAAGACGTAACTTACATATAGCTTTTTCAAACCATACCCGTACATATACCAGTCAGCCATCGATGTGATGTAGTGTGATGCATTATGAGATATGATATAATAATATACAATATAGCTCATCTTTGATATGCAAACTCATGTGATGTGATATAATAGGACATTTTAAAATATACAATTTACTCTCAAAAAATCATTCTTGGCCCTTAAAAAACACCAAGAAGTACTTTTGAGTAAAATGCAACTGAAATATATCAAATTAAAGGTTTATTTATTCAAATAATTATTTATTGGGGGAAATATGCTTGCTATAACCCGAATGTATACTAATCAAGTAAAGTTCATTGTTTTTTACATTGTACTTAAGTAACAAAATTACATTGAAAATTACATGTAATCACATTACTTAAAGTCAACATTTTGGTCATAGACAGTTTTTTGAGTGTACATGATATCTTTGTATATAGCACACACAGTGGGATATGATGTGATACAAAATATGATGCAACATACAATATGGTGCAATACGACACAATATAGTATGATACAGTGTGTTAAAATACAATACAATACCATGCAATATGGCATTACATGAAACAATGTAATGCGAATTGATACAATGTAAGCCATACAGTACAATACAACGCCATGAAACATGAGATGAGCCAATGAACTGAAACAATGTAATGCAATGATACAAAACTACAACTGTTGCCCTCATTAGTAATTATTAAACTCTTGCTCCTTCTCTTGCTTATTACTCCCGACCAGTCATGGTAGATGTTTGCCTCTCCATGCTCTAGGTTTCTTCCTGTTTAAAGGGAGTTTTTCCTTCCCACTGTTGCCAACTGCTTGCTCACAGGGGGTCATGTAGTTTTCAGGCATCTTTCTAATACTGTAATATAAAGTTCCCCGAGGCAACTGGTGTCAATTGGTGCTATATAAATAAAATGTAACCAAATCAGATCAAAAATCCAACAGAACCACTGAATTAAAACCGTATCCTGTACTTCCCAGCATTGCCACAACATCAGAAAAACAGCCCACCCTCTGGAGAAATCCAGGAAGATATACTGTGTGCCTGAAAAACTACGCTACAGAGGAGATAAAGGCGGAAAAGAGAGAACATGTGTATGTATCTGTACGTGTGTATCATGTCTGCATATGCGTGTGAGACATTGATGAAGAGCGAAAATGCTGGCTGCTGTTGCCGGGGCAACCATCTCTCTCCCCTCTCTTCTTTAACTCTTTCTCCACAGCACTTCCTTTTCACCTTCTGTCTTTGTATCACAGTGATCTCTCACTTGTTGATGTTCTATCACCCCATCTGTCCCTCTCTGTGTCTCCAGGCATCTCTCTGCTCTCCAGCTCTCTCTCCCTCTACTCGCAGGTCTACTTCTCCCTGTAATGCAAAATCCTGAACCGTGAGCTACTCTGTATCCTCTTCGTCTTGATTATTCATCCCCGTCATGTTGGCCCACCTGCCATGTCTGCACACATGTGCTTTGTTGACTGTGAGTCATTTAGTGCCGTATCAGGAAGTAAATATTTCAAGTCAGGTTTCAGTGATCACTTGAAAACTTCAACACGCTGTGCAAGAAAGTCACTGCTGGCACGTGGGAAGGTGACTGTCTAGCCTGAAACAGTACAAAGTGAAGATCTTGAAGTATGTGAATTAGTGTACACATTAAATGTCAGTGATATGGCAAAATATTAGAAGTACGCCAGCTTGAGTACCACATTACTTAGACTGTTATATTACTTGTAAGTCTTACAGTGAAGGGACTACTTGATCATCCCCTAACACAGGCTAAAGAAAACTCCTGACATTCAAATATGTTTGTTCTGCTGGTTAAAGGTATACAAACCATTCCTGACAGGAATGGTTTGGGATTACATTTATTTGACCCTTCTTTCTCCCTCATTGTGTCCTCAGTAAACACTTGTGAAAACTTATGTAAATCACAAATTATATTTAAGGTCTTCTTTAACACTTTGTAATAAATTAAAAACTCTATCAAAGTCAAAAGGGAGGCTAAAGCACTGCAGGCTTAAGGCCTTTGCTATCTGGATTGACATGTCACAAATATGTCACAACTGGATCTTCCCTTTTTCTTCTTCATTAATTTTATTGTTGAAAATGAAAAAACAATTTAAAAAAATAAGACAATCACTACATTTCTGAACTCAAGGTTTCAGAATGAGTCTCTTCAAACCAATGGGCAACATCACACTGGCTAGGATTGTACCGTTTTCCACGTTTAGGACCTTTTAGTTATCTGCCAACCAATCCCAGCCAGTGAACAGACCTGATCTATAGATCTGACATGTTCAAACTTTTTGAACATGCTAAATAATCAGAGCCTGGCTAGATGTTTCCTGCTTCTGTTTTCAAAATTTTCTATCATTCCTTTATGTTGACTGTATTTTGATCTAATTTTGAATTGCAAGAACTTCAGGCCAAATCAAATCAAACTGACATTAACAAGTAAAATAAAAAATCGCTCCTCTATTTGCTGTGATGGACGTCTGCCAAATGGAAAGCTGGACATTTAGAAGTCATAAAAAAACAGTGCCAGCAACCACACTGACTGCTGCTGACTTCCAGTATTTACTATTCAGGTTTGCAAATCACAGGATCATGAAATATGCCGTCATTCATTAAGCCCCAGTCTTTGCCACATCGCCTTGCTCTGCTGCCCGCACCGTGAATGCTGGTGTGTGCGCTGTCCACCTGCGGCGTGAAATTAGCACCTGATGTTCTTCCAAAAGGATCTGGATGCACGGTAACACAGGCGATCACAGCGGTTCACAGTGAGCAGTGTGTGTGTCTGTGTAACAGGAACGTGTCAAACACAATGCATCTGCCTTCCATTAGAACAAAAGCAGGAATTAGGTTGAGTTAAACAATTCAGCTGCTCTGATTCAGTCTTTTATTGATTCTGTCTTACATTTACTGCACAGTGAGGCCAAAAGTGCATTATTGGCATGTCATTATTGGCTGTGAATAGCCTCCTGCACTCACTTTTTGACATAATACAGTATATCCTGTTGCTAGGTAACTGTTAATTGTTAATATGCAGGCACTTCATGAGAAGTAGAAATCGAAGGGACAGGCAGCGATAAAGGAAAGTAAGAGAGAAAGCCGAGCAACATTATGCAAGCAAATTACTCCTCTAAGGACGCGCGGTTAAAGGATGAAGTGACTTGTATCACTCAGATGGAGGCTTGCTTTATTGGACTACAGTGCTGCAGCACCTGTACTATTTAAATCTGCCCCCTTTTACCTCTATTTTCCCGCCATCCAGCTCGCCCATTCATTCTCCATAATCCAGTGAACTCTCATCCATAACTCACTGGCCCCTCTTTCTTTTATTACCACGATGGCCCCTCCACCTCTCTCACCATCCTAATAATTCAGGCTGATGCACAATATAAGGGGGTCTCAGAGAGAGTGAGTAAGAGTGGGATAAAGAGAGTATAGGGTGATGGATTAGGTGATAGACAGATAAATAGGAAGGAGCGACAGAGCGCAGCAATGTTGAGAGGCAGGCAGAGAGCAAGGTTTTGGCTCTGAGCGGCTCTTGAGTTGTGGAAGCTTCAGCGAGGCAAAAATACAAAACGGTGTCATATTTCATATTTAAGGTGCGCTACCTCACATGACTTTTACTCGTGAATCTTACTAATATATTTCTCTTTTTTTTCCTCCCCCCTCACACCTTACTCCCATCATCAATAATTAAATAAGTCTTGCTTGCCAGTGTGACTGAAAAATTAATGGGAGCTAGAATTGGTGGTTGGGTGGGTGGAGGTTCGAGGGATGATGGATGGGGAGGTGGGTGTCATCATAGCCAGGCCGGGCGACAGGAGGCCTGCTGTGTGGAGGAATATGCAAAAGGCTCACAGACAGAGAAGAGAGGAGGTCGGGCATTTCAGGGTGAAGCCAGAGTAGTTAGTCGCAGCCACATGCATTGCAGTTGAAGCGCCATCACCACTAGCGTGTTTGAAGCACCTGACTGTGTTCGCCAAGCTTGCTCTTGTCATCAGGTTTGCTTTTGTCTTTGGCAGATTCCTGTTTTCTAGCTTTGCTCTGTGGGGAGAGAGCGCAGATGAGAGCAGGTGCTGGGGCAGCCTCTTCATTTCATCCTTACTATTTTGGAAGGTAGTAGAATTGATGGTCTCGAGTCTTACACGCATCTCGCTTTTCCTTCATGGCTTACACTCTCTCCCCCTACCCACAACTTTTCTTCTGTAAACCGTTCATTCCACCACCTTCTTTCTAAGTGTACTTTTTTAGTTATGGTTGCTCTGCCGCTTTGGTCAAAGCTAAAATTTTTTAAAAACTATGACAAACCTTTTCTTTTAGCCAACATCCATCCCCAGAGAACGAATCACAGTGACTTTTCCTTGAGGTCGACTTTGATTACACTGAGCCTCTGTTTCTAAGTTCCCATATTATGAAATTTAATGTTAAATGTTTATTTTAAAATAGCTCAAATCATGTTTAAATCACATTTGAATGTGATGTGTGGGGTTTTCTCTGTTTTTGAAAAGTGAAACCAGATGTACTTTAAACTGACATTTTTTTTTATAATAGCCAAGTCAAGCGCTATTGCTGGGAAAAGTTTTGCTTGCTATAGGAATCCATGGGAAAACAGCCTTCACCCCAACAACAGTAACATTTTCTGATGTTTGGAGTCACACCGAGTATTAAGTCTGTTTGATAAAGTCTGATCATTCTACAAGACATAAAGGACGACTAACCAAGAAATGCTTATTGACTAACTTCTTCTTATGTGTGATGCTATCATTGCCATGTCCATCTTTTATATACAGTCTATGGACAGAACATAGAATATATATTGACAGAAGTGCATTTTGAAAAGAATCGTTAAAAACGAGAAAGAAGTGTGACCAGAAAGGCCACACACAGGTTAACTCGACATGATATAGACCTGATGTTGAAAATGTGAGCAGTCTGGAGTTAGTGTGCACTGGAGAGGGAAAGCGTGTGCTGTAAGTCTCAGCACTGTACCTGGTGAAGCACTCTTTGAGTCACTGCTACTGACAAACAACCCTATCAAACCTCTGCAGATATATTGTGCTCATTCTGTACTATGGAGCAGTAAAAATCCTAATGCATCTTTAAGTCACTCTGGATAAGACGCGCTTGATAAAATGCCAAAATGGCAAGTTTACAGCCCAGTTCATAACAAGGGTGAAAAACAAGAACTTTTTTCTTTTGGATTGACGTCGATTTTGAAACAAAAAGGTAAAATAAAAACAGTGTAGTGACGAGAACAGTTAATGGCTAAATGAATTCAAATTTGACTAACCTTGTAGTTGCATGCAAATGCTGTACAAGACATGAATCCTGCATCAAATGGAGTTTATATATCTCCAGACATCAGTAGCCTAGCTAAATGCAACCTTTTTTTCTGCTTTGATTTCCTCCGGGAGGTTTTGTCTGTATCCGGCTTTACAGAATGTCCTGTTTATTATTCATACATTTAAATAAATTTGCACAAGGGACCTGCTCAGTACAAGCACAAAATAACACTGCTGGAGACTGCTGAAAGATAAATGCCCTTCTCAATGTCAGTTTGATGGCAACTGTTGAGACAGGGGAGCGTTTTGTTCATTTACTTTCATCATCCAGATTTTGCAACCTGTCCTGCTATTTTGACCCGAAGGAACACTCTAATTTTCCTACTATACTATATATACTATTACAGTGGTGGATACTCATATTAAACATAAAGTTAAAATATAATACAGTCATCCTACAACAAGCTCAGGGTTGAGACTGCAGATAATTGTACTTTTCGCACAGTTTGTTCTATCCTCTCTATGATATCAGTAAGAATGCATATTTCTAATATTGCCACTGGATCATATTAGTATCTATCTATCTATCTATCTATCTATCTATCTATCTATCTATCTATCTATGGCGATAATTAGAAATTACAAGGTGAAACAGTATTAGATAAATAAGGATATTTTGAACAAGTAATTATGTAAAACTGGGTGCACATATTAAAATATGGAGCCATAAATGAGCAAACCAGGCCCCTTTATATAATTTTTATGTCTTCTAAAAGACACTGTGGGTACATTGTGTTAAAACACTTCATTAGAGGTGAATTAATGAGCACCAGTGTAGTTTGGACCTCTTATATTTGAGAGCAACAGCTGTGCTTAAGGACAGGGGTCTCTCACTTTGACAAAGTCCTGTGAGGGTCCATCAGAGCAGAGATAGTGATGGGGTAGAGGAGAGAGCAGCCTGAGAGAGCAGCCTGAGAGAACCCTGAGGGGGCTGGACGGGATCAGACGAGGCTGCGCGGCCTGCCAGCAGCAGTGTGGGTTGTAGAGAGGGCAGACCCGGACCCAGGCACTCCACCATACCGTCACCATATGGCCCTGGTTTCTCATGCAGCCCTCTCCATCGCTCTTCCCCCTCCCAGGAATTCCTGCCATTTCTGCCAGATATGAGAGATAGAGAGCCAACTTGTGTGTGACAGAGAGATGATGCATTTGCAAGCAACATGACGAATGTGTCTGTGAATGAGAGCGGGAAGAGAAGAAATACCCACATGAAGGGTTTTAAATTAGGCTGGTATGCTCAAACAAGGGGGGGATAAAGGAAACGTATAGAACTAAACCAACTGTTTCCAGCCCAGTGGAAAGACCAACTGTGTGAAAGCCTGGGGACATGAAAGCCATACACAAGAGATGCTTCTCTAGCATAAAACTAAAGTAATGAGTGTAAAGTAAAAACTCATATTACTTCTTCATAGCGGCATAAAAAAGGGTTCGTCTCAAATAAACAATCTGTTACTGGGTGAAACTAAGCACCTGTCAGCTGTTAAGGGGCTCTAATTCATATTTAGTAAAGCACCTACAGTATATGCTGAGTGCCATCTCACATCCCTGGTGGTGAGGCACATTGAAGAGGAGATGCCAGCCCTTCAGCTCTGAAACCACGGTGGCTGGCGTTCAGCCAAAGCTGGCAATCTTGTGGTTAGTGATGTAGTGGAGGGCACGCTGCAAATATCAACTTGCTATGCAAAGGTAAAGTTATCACACTCAAAGGTACAATCGGCTAAACACCCTGTGGACTGTATAACCAACACGAGCAAGCTAATTATGGTAATGTACTCTAATGAGTTAGGTAACCCTGTAACAGATTCATCTTCAGTGACGGTATTCTTAGTACGTCGGTTTTGAATGCAGCCTTATCCAAGCTTGTGTAGATACATATTGAGGTGAGGGGGGGGTCCAGCAGTGTGTGCATGTATGGTTCAGTGCCACAGACTGTATATAAAAGACGGACAAAGCTTGGAAAGTGAAATCAACATTCAAGTGCTGTAACTCTTTACCGTTTGGAAGCCTAATAGGAGTAACTCTTGAAGCTCTTTTCTAAACTGAGCAGTTTTCATGACATTTCAGGCCGGCTTATAGAACAAAATGACTGGCTGTGACATCAGAAGTTAGCAAGGGTGATCTCTGTCTATGCAGCTACTCTTGAAAATGGTCTCATGGTTGTCAAACCACATTTTTATTGATATATACCAGGGGTGGGCAACTCCAGGTCTCGAGGGTCGGTGTCCTGCAGGTTTTAGATATCACCCTGGGTCAACACACCTGAATCAAATGATTAGTTCATTACCAGGGCGCTGGAGAATTACAAGACATGTTGAGGAGGTAATTTAGCCATTTGAATCAGCTGTGTTGGATCAAGTACACATCTAAAACCTGCAGGACACCGACCCTCGACGCCTGGAGTTGCCCATCCCTGATATATACTGAGGTGTTGTTAAGGGTACAAAGAAGAGACTGGGGGAAAAGAGCCCTGTGGTTCTCTGTTCTGACCTCAGTAAACACCTTCCTGGTGACTTTATGATTTCAGTCAGATCATATGGACTACAGCATTATGCTGATTTTATAAATTATGGTCTACATTAGTGTCCATAAAGACAATAAAACAGGGTTTGCTGCACCTAATGATTGCCAAGTCACTAGCATGTAGGCACACTCCATCCCTCCTTAGTCAAGCCCTCTCTTTATCACATGCTTAAATACCAAGATGGTACTGGGCAAAAGGCTCAGAATGACTTCCCAATGATGTCATAGTGCCCATGTCCATCATTTATCTACAGGCTATCACAAATTCTTTGAAATTCAGATAAACACCAAAAAGCTTAAGAAGACACCACATACGCGTGAAACATAGTTTTTTATTATTAATACTCAACACTTCATTTTGTTCATCATGTACAAAGAGAAAGAATAGTCTTATGTCAGCACTTATAATTGTAGATATCAGTATGATCCTTATTAGAAGTACCTTAATGATGTTTTTTTGCAACTTTGTCATGATGTGGTTAATTTTGTTATTGAGATTACTTTGTTTCCATAGAAAAAAGAAAATGAAGGTAAATATTTTCCCCAGTATTCAGTATATACACAACCTGTACAATTATTTGTTTTTGTGTGGTTTTTCTGTTTGTATGGTGTAAAAATTTTGGCATTGTTTCAAAGTAAAGGGCCACAAAAAGAGAAAAGAATGGCCAAGAATAATATTATGTATACAATTGATATTATTTCTATGTTACATTTTTTGTCACCCACAGTTAATTCAATCAGGCTATGTTTGTGATTTCATAAACCTGTTAACCTTGTGAAATACATTTGGTAGCAACCCCTTATGTCATCGGCAATTTTCACCCAGTTAGCGCGACCGATTCTCAAGCTGTGAATGATGACGGTGGAAAGTAGCAATATTAAAAACAAACCAAACTGTACAGAGTTTCGTAGAAAGTCAGTAAAAAGCGAGATCTGTAACACACATAAAGAGAGGTTTAAAATATTTTCTGTCATGAATAAGAATGAACAAATCACACGGACCTTCAGAATAAATCAGCTATTTAACATCACAGTATAGTTCCTCCTGTCTGCACCGGGTGAAATCACACTCACTTATTACAAAATTAGCAGTTCAGAGTCAATTATGAAAGCTGGAAATATGAGAAACTTCTCAAATACCCTTTATCCAAAACATACACATAGAAAAAAAAAAAAAAGCATTTTCAACAAGTCAGATTAACCATTACATCGCTCCCTGCAGATGACTGTCAGGCTGGTATTTGGTCCCGTGTGTCATTAATACTGACAAAAAAACCACACACACACACGTCATCTGAGGTGATATTTACATCCTCCACTCTCAGGATGTTCCAGCCTGCTAATTTGCCAAAAAAAAGACAAGAAAAGGAAGAAAAGGGGGAAAAACCATCCGAACAAATGTGTGCAGAGAGAAGGGAGGCTGGGAACAATTTGGCCTTAAGGGAAATAAAGGCTTCCAAATGAGCCCTGCTTACTCTGCAGCACTGCCCGATGTGAAGATGAAGGTGCTAAAGGTCTGATGATAGCATGCTCACCGCAGCGTCAGGTACACCTCCCAACCAGTGGCAGCAAAGTAGTTACCCTCCCAAATCCTGACAAAATAAAATGAAATAAAATAAAATGTGGCGTACAGTAAGAAGATTTTGTTTGGTCATGCTGTTTATTGCAAATGAGGAGAATAAGAAAAAAAAATCTGCAAACCTAACAGAGTTTATGTGCACACCGATACATTTTTCACTTTTCAATCAAGCCCTCCAGACATAAAAAGGGGAGGGGGGGGGGGGGGCAAAACAGAAGAGAGATGAATTTCTCCTCTCGGGGCTGATGAGAAGATTATAGAGACTTATTGGCATCAGTACCATACAGAATAAGAGCGAGGAAATCGCTTCTGACTGTGTGGAAACAAGAAAAAAGAAAAAAACCCTGCATATGTACACAACAGATTACAAACGATACTTCCTTTCTCAAACAGACAAATACAAGGTGGCGCACAAAACAAATCAGGATCCGAAGCATTTGAGTTGTTTCCAGCTGTCAAGTAACACAGTTGAGTAACAAGCGAGCGAAAACGGTGCAACGGCAGTTTATTCACCCATAGCAAAGAGAAAAGAACAAAGAAACCGCTGCACAGAATGAGACATGACGGGAGAGATGTTTCACCTTTTAATAAGGGGTTGTACAAATGCATTTCAGCTTCACATAACTGAGATGAAACTGCGCTCGTTCACGGTTTTCTCCACAAGAATGTGCCTAAATCCTCAGCAATATCACAATATCAACACTGGGGAAAGTCCAGTGTGCATTTGTGTGTGTGTGTGTGTGTGTGTGTGTGTGTGTCTGTGTCTTCCTTATTTACCACAGTGATGTCTATCCCAAACATAGAGATATAACAGGATAGGCCGGACTGACAATGGCTCTAAATTCTGTGTGCAATCACCGTTAGAGCCCACATCGAAAAAGAAACGGGCAACAAAAACAAAACAAACAAAAAAAAATCCACAAATGTTTTTTTTAGGGTTTTTTTTTTTAAGTTTTTTTTTTTTTTTAACAAGGATCGCTGCTTAAAAATGAAGGATCACAATATACTGCCTCTATATGCAAATATCATCTCTGTATACATGTAATATTGTATTACATAAACATGTAGATAATTGAACTGCGCTCAAAAAGCATGAAGAATAGCTTACCTTAAAAAGAGAGAATCTAACACAATCCAAGGGAAACTTAGCGAAGACTCCTAAAACTAAACTTTTCCCCCTTGTTTTTTTTTCTGTTTTTTCTTCTTTTTTTCAAATCACCAAACGTCTACACCTATGGTAAAATTATCCTCCGACACTTTGAGTGAAAATAAGAGAAAAAAAAGGGGAAAAAAAGCATAATTCTTAACATAATCAGTATACTGATTGGTAAACTATTATAATTAAGTAAACATGAGATCGAAAGAAAAAAAGAGCTTCAATTATATCACTTATGATTAGTAATATCTGTGTCTTAACTATATTTTGCATATTTTTGTTTGTGTGATTTTTTTTCAGTTTTTACGAGTTTTTATGTTTGTTTTCTTTATTTCTTAAATTGCTGTAAAACATATTGAAAGTTACATCCTGTCTGTCTGTTTACTGTACAAAGTGAAAAGATTTTTAAACATATTATTATTTACAAGGTAAAGATTTAACATACTAATGCTGACGCTGATTGATGCCCACTGCAAAGTCTTCTTCTTCTTCTTCTTATTTCCTTGTCGAATCCCCCCCCCACTGGCCGTTCTCCTTCCTATACCAGCTTGCTTTTAATGGTTGACCTGAACTTTCAAAATGTGTGCATATAAAAATTCCAGAGATCCCAATCTGTTTATTAGGAGGGTGTGTGTGGGGGGCAGATGAGTCGGATTTAAGGCTAGCTCGATAAGTCTCGCTTTGACAGTGTGATCTGTGGAGCGAGGGATGAGGAAGAGGAGGAGGACAAGTTTTTGAATTTATGAATAGTCATCAGCAGAGTTAGTGTTTAAAAAAAGAACAGCTGTTATCACTCGATCCTGATTCGCTTCCCTCCACGTGCATACCCTCCCCAGTCCGATCCACTGGTGCCTTAAGATATAGTGGTCGACAATGATAAAGATCACACTCCTCGGACCGACGCTCCCCGCGCAATCTCCGGCAGCCCTTGAACTTTCTGACACCAACAAATCGAAGATCAGACCTTTAAAGAACTACCAGGGCTCCCTCTGTTCTGTACAGTAACGCGATGAGTCATCATCAGACAGCTCAGGGTGGGGGCGAGGGCGATGGGATGATAAGGCATGTCTACTGAGTGCCTGAACCTACACTGAGTAAAAAGTCCTGTCCAAGAAATTAGGCCTCTTCAGCTAAAAAGACTATGTACATCAGTCAAAGTAAAAAGCAATCAGCCAGTCTCTCAAATAGACATCCTCCTCTCTGCTCAAACTTCCATCAGCATTGTTGTCGCGGGACGACGACACTCCTCCTACACTCTTTTCTTTTTGCAGCGTTTCGCCTACGTAAACGACAGCGCAAATATTAATCACACGTGACGTCCAAACAAAAGCTTACTGTGCGAGCCCCTCGGCCCGCTCAGCGAAAAGCAACGCCTTCGACAGGATACCGGTGAAGAGGCCGAGAAAAAGTTAAGTGCCTGATGACTGTCATTGTGTAACCTGAATAAAAACAAGTGTTCTAAAGGCTGCCAATGTTGTGAACTGAGACTCATCGGTCTATCCGTGACAATGGGACATCCTGAATACAGGTGGCTCATAAAACGCTGCCCACACTTGACATATGAAATACACTGTTTTACAAAGTTATAAAAGATCTTAAACGGTATCTTGTATCTAAACCACCACCAGCTGCAGCAGCAGCGCCTCAAAGCCTGCTGTAAATCTTTGATTTTGTTTTACTGCAGTTTTGGCTCATAAATGTGACCCCAAGAACGCCGAGCGGCCTTTATGAAGCCTGCCGGTCCGTCCTGGTGGTGGCTGCTGCTGCGCGAGGGCTGCTTGTGAACTTGGAGGACACTTCCACCGGAGACCGTTAAGGCACGTCCTTCCTCCCAAGCATCCTCAGCTCCCGTCGGCACGTCATCGTTCAAAAAAACACAAGTTCAGACGGACAGAAACCGAACGTGTGTGCGCGCGCGCGTGTGTGCACTTGTGATGCCTTGAAATGTTAAGTGTCATGTTTCTGCCGACTCCAAATACATCTTCAAGATCTTGTTTTTCTACAAGGAGCAAATAAATGCATGAATATGTAGTAAGAGCATTCTACAGAAAACCAAAAACAAATATTTCTTTTTTCAAATTAAAAAAAAGGAGTTAAGGACTCAGTCTTTCTGGCTTGTTGGTTGAGCTGAGAACAACTTTCCTGCTGCCACTAGGGGCAGACAGACTGCAACTACAGATGCTAAAAAAACAGCAGTGAAAGATTTTACAGCAAGAACACAAAACAGGTAAAAACTTAACAATATTATAAGCAGTGTTATTATAATCAGCACTAAACATCTCTGTTATTCACAACTGTATCAGTATTACTGTTGTTCTTATACCCTGTTATTTTTTTTCTATAAGAATATCTTATTATCATTCATTGATTGTATTTCTCACAGCAAACGAGATCAGCTCTTTTGGCGTCGAGGATAAGGAGGAGGAGGAAAAGCATGGGGTGGTGTGGGGCGGAGAGAAAGAGGAGATATTGAGAACTGAAGTGCATTGCGAAGAGAGATGGACAGACCGGGCTGTCTCCGTCCAGACAGAGCATGAGAAAGACGGGCAAGCAGCAGTCATCGTCCCGTGTCGCCGCTCCAGTAAACGTGACCCTATCTACTTTTTCCGCTGTGACACAGGGGCAGATGGGCAGTTCACTCCCGTCTCTGCTCTCGCTGTCCTTCCTCGTGAGCGCTCAGCGGGGAGCCTTTCAGACAGCCATGGAATCGCAGCAGGCTCGACACGTCCCATAGCAGACTATGAAGAGGTGTCGGCCTCGTCGCGACGCCGACCAAGTACACTGACTTCTGCCACACTGGTGGATGGAAAATGGTAGACTTGAGTTAAGGGGGGGATATTTATTGACCGTGTTTGGACATAAAAGTAGAGTAGCTTTGGCCATTTCTGAGAGAAGGGGGCGATATCCCACACTTCCTCAGGGTGTCCTGATTTGTTACCCATATTTTCTTGCAAAATTCAAAACTTCTACGCATTATTTTATATTTCAGTCTCCACCTTTCAGTCTTTTCCTCCCTTAATCCCTTACCTCCCCTCCTCCAAATCCTTACATCTCAATATGGGCTAGGGTTAAAGTGTGTCTACAGCGTCTTTAAAATCATCCCTGATCTCCTAGAACTAGATGCGCCTCTATTGCTCTCCTCACTCCCCCCTCCTTCGCCTCTGCTCCTCCTCCCATATTTGTCTTTCACACGTCAGACTCAATGCTGGAGAGTTTCTCATACACATGGCCATTGCTTCCGTTGAAAGGACGCGGGGGTCCGACCCCCAGCATGGAACCGTGGTGGTTCATTCCACCAAGGCTGAGCTCTTTCGGGAACCGGGGCGTCGCGCTGGACATCACCCCGGCCGCCGTGGCAGATGTTGGCAGATACGAAGTTGCACTCATCTGGCTCCTGAAGTCACTTCGGCTGTTTTTGGCAACTTGTTGCTGCTGCTGTTGCTTTTTCATGTAATATTGTTTGGCGCCGTGCATCAGACACTGGTCATCGCCAAAGGTGGGTATAAAGGGGTTTTGGTTTACCCGGTCGGGGTAAAGAGATTTGGATAAAGAGAACCCTGCCCCGCCCCCTCCTTCCATCAAAGACCTGTCCCTGTCTCTCATGTCTCTTTCCCCGATCGAGCGGCGGTGGACGCCTTCACCGCCTCTGAAGAGGCCCGACCGGTTCTCACCTCCGTAAAACAGCGGGTCCCTGTCTCTTTCCCTTTCCCTCTCGGAGCCCCCGTGGCGTTCAAACATGTGCGCGAAGGGGCTGCTGCCCTCCATGTAGCGTTCTTTTTCCTTCAAGCTAACACTTCTGGGTGGGGGCAGCATTCCACCCATGCCTGCACCGCTCATGCCCCCACCTCCTCCTAAGCCTCCCATCAAACTGCCCATCCCACCCAATTCGTCTTTCTGCAGGTCGACAAATGCATCATACGAGTGCTGCCGCCGAAGTGGCTTACCGAAACCGCCACTCTTCCGCCTCTGCTGTGCCTGAGATTGAGACTGAGGGCCTGCGCCCATGCCACCCCCTCCTCCCCCACCTGACCCACCCCCCATCTGTTCCAAGAGGTGGTTGTTGTCCTCGCTGATATCGTAGAGGTTTCCTGTCTTTTTACAGCCTTCGCAACGCATGCAGGTTGCCGAGCTGGGGCGACTGCCTCCCCCTCCTGCCGAGGACCCACAACTCATGCCGCCACCATAGCCACCTCCATGCAATGACATCTGCTTGCTCCCCAGTCCCCCACTAGCCCGACAGTTCCTGCACTCCCACTCTCCCCCTGCCAATCCAGAACCTCCCCCGCTCTTTGAATCAGACTTCTTGGGTTTGCTCTGAAGAAAGTCATCCACTGGTACCAGGGAGGTGCAGGTACTTACTCCTCCGTCTCTGTTCCCGGGACCCTCCGTCAAATCCACGTGTTCCCACTGAGGGACACCATCTTTGGGCCGAAACTGGTCCAAATAAAAATCTCTAACACTCTCCTTTTCTCTGAAAAGATAAGAGTTCCCATCATTGTTCCCTCCTCCACCTCCCCCGCTTCCTCCACCACCCCTCTTGTGTTCAGAGGGCAGCAGCGGTGGGGAACCAGAGCGGTGCCCGTGATAGTGGTGGTGACTGATGTGGTAAGGTTTCCTCCTGTAGCCCAGCTCAATCTCGTCTAGCTCCCGTCTGGACTTGGCAGAGGCCGGCCTCTTCTTCAGGCTGTCACGGTACTGTTTGCGCTTTTTGGCGTTACCCTCCAGGTTTCCGTACGTTACCGTGTGCGTGGAAATGTCTGACACATCTGAGCGTATATTCCCATCATCATCTCCTCTCCCTGGACAATAGCTATGTCCAGGGATGTAAGTGGAACTTGAGGCACCTCCTTTGAAGGAGAATTTCCCATATAGGTCGGGCAGGCCTCCCTTGAAGCTCTGGCCCGAGGGAGGAGTCTGTCCAGACAGCAGGTCAAACTTGCTCATGTTCCTGTGGGTCAGTGCTGAACAGGGCTGAGTGGTAAAAATAGGGGTCACCCCTCCACCCAGGCTGTCACAGTCAAACATGCCGCCCTCCAAAGAACTAGCACTACCCAAACTATGGGGTCTGTTGGGAGGAGGTCCGCTGAGCCCTAATGTTGAACCATGGTGGTGTAGATAATGGTCCTGATACAAATTGCTGTCCTTAAGATGCAGGTTGCTAAACGTCCTCTCCACCTCACTGATGTAGTCGCTAAACATGTTGTCTTCTGGCATGTAGGGTGGCTTGCAGTCAGAGTGGCCCGCCAAGCTGCGCCGATGTTCGGAGATGTCGTAAACAGAAGATTCACGACGGATGAAGTCCAGAGCGCTGTGTGGTGAGCCGTTCACCCCTGACAGGGACGCCATATTCTTGGCTGTGCGTAGGAGGCGCATGATGTTCGAATGGGTGTTGTTCATGGTGGCTGATGGCGAGTTCAATGCAGAGCTGCTTTTCTCCTCGATCTGCACCCCATGGATACAGCTGTAAATGCCCTGTGTGGGAGAAAGACAGGTGAGAGGAGGCATTAAAGGGTGCACATTTCAAACATTTGTTGTTCGACACTGCAAAATCCTTCTCCTCACATATTAGGTCTTAAATAATCAGGCATTATCTTATCTTAAAGACCTAATAGTACCGCATCACCCCAATACAGCACTTCGCTCTCGCACTGCAGGTTTACTTGTGGTTCCCAGAGTATTTAAAAGTTGAATGGGAGGCAGAACTTTCAGCTTTAAGGCTCAGCTTCCAGTCTGGATTCAGGAGACAGACACTATCTCTACTTCTAAGATTAGACTTAAAACTTTTTGTTTTGATAAAGCATATATTTAGGGCTCCTCCCTTAGTTAGGCTGCAATAGGCCTAGGCTGCGGGCTTCCCATAATGCACTTCTTCACTCATTTCTTTTCACTCACACTGTTTATATGCCAGTCTGTAGTTAATCATTTGTTATTATTAATCTTTGGCTCTCTTCCACAGTGCGTTTTTATCCTGTCTCCCTCCCTTTGCCCCCAACGTTGGAGGATTCTTCCTGTCAAAAGGGAGTTTTTCTTTCCCATTGTCGCCAAGTGCTTGCTCGTCTGATTGTTGGTTTTTCTCTGTATTATTGTACGGTCTTTACCTTACAGTATAAAGCACCTTGAGGTGACTGTTGTTCTGACTGGGTGCTATGTAAATAAAAATGAACCGGACTGAACTGAATTGAATTATAACACAAGCCAACAGAGGTGTTTTGGACACAGTGTTCACCCATCCATCCCACATATCTGACAGAAGCGATAAAGTTTTACATCAGTCAATCCAGGTTGTCTACATAGACCAGGTAACCAAGGGCACTAGATTTATGATTTATTTTAAAGATGGGGGGGGGGGACTGTTGGCCCTATGACTGAAAAACACACAAACCCACCAGCAATCAGTCAGTCTTATTTTTGTTGTATTTTATATCATCTCTTCACAGTGGGTACAAAATTGGAAATGCACTGATATGATTCAAAATTTATGTTTCATGGTAGTTAGTGGCACAGAAACACAACCAACCGCTAATGACATCAGATGTGTCGTCTCATAAAAAAGGTGAAGGGGAAAAAAAGAGTCGGTGTATTTACTGAAAAACTTTGAGACGGCAAAGCAAGCAAACGTAAAAAGCCGCTACAGCTTTCGCTATCGATTCTGTCAACACCTCGCTGTATACGGTAAGGGAAACAGATGTCCTTTATATACAGAAATGTGGCATATTCACTGATGTGAAATAAAGTGGGGCAGTGCGAGTGAGCAAACAGTGTGAAGATTCAGAGAGGATAGTGCACCTTGATGGGTGATGATTGATAAAGGCCAAGTGGCTGGAAGAACTCCTCGGACCCCGCAGATCAATACCTTTAATCAATGTGATTAGAATTCAGCTGAACAATATCCTTCGGCAGTTATTAGGGATAAAGAGAAAGGCCAAGCCAAGGAGACACTAGCTGAGCCTCGTAGTGACAGAAAGATAAACTGCTCCATTTGCATTCAGTGATCTACGATACAATATTCAGATAAAAATGGATGTACAGCAGAGCGCAAACCAGGCATGACAGATGGGGACTGTAAAGTATCGGATCAATTCCCAACAATGATTTTACTCATTTTTTTCCCTGCAGATGACGACGGGAACCACTGTTAGAGATCAAAGATCATCCCATTGCAGAGGTCAAGGTCCCGTCATGAGGCGAACTCTGTCTTGGATGTCAGATCTTCTTCTTCTCCTCCTTCTTTTACCCAACAATATCATCACCTGACCCTGACTTTTCCTCTCCCAAGCCACTTGTTTCTAGTAATTAATTAGCTACATGGACAGTGGCTGCATTGCAGCAGAAAGGCTCCATCCCTCATTCTTCTTTTTAAATAATGTTATTACTTCTTTTAATTTCACAGTCGGTTAACAGCCAAGTACGCAAAGCTTGACAGTGGCTAAAACTAAGAGGTTAATATAAATACAAAATGACTCAACAGTATTCAGGAAAGAGCACACGCCCACCTTTGTGAAATTCCTCTTTTCTTTTCCCCCAACTCAGAACCATCTTTTAATGTTTATCCGGTCCTTCTCCATGTCATCTGTGTTTCCTTTTTTCCATCTGGCTGTTTGTATAATTAGTCATCCCTTCATCTCTTTTGTTTTTCTTATTTTATTGTTCTGATTACACCCCACCTGCTGCCGAATCTGTCACATCCTCCCTCCCGTGACATCTATGATGTAATCAACTTTTGGGAAGATTTTTTTCTGCGACATTCAGCTTAATTTGCCGGCAAGCTTCCCTCATTAGCACTTAACCTGATAGCGGAGGGTAAAATTAACATTGTAACGATTTACAGGGCGAGATGGAGATAAATATTTGCACATTTTCTTTTTTTAAATTTATTTTATGCATGAATAAGCAGTAGCAACCAGTCAGAGAAAGAATGAGAAGTTCATACTGTAATACATTGAATCTTGGACATTTAACAACGAGACTGCATGCTTAATCTTCACCAGCAGATTTTGTCTACTCTGCAGGCCCACATAAAGTAACAGTTGGCAGGGCTGGTTCTACAGTAGCTGATTGTTTGGTCAGGATGTGTAAAAGAAATAATGGCGGCCAGAGAACTCCTCAGAATCAAAGGTATCACAGCAAAATCTATAAGAGCTCCTGATTGCAAATAGAACAGCGTGTGAACAGGTAGCGGCGTATAATTTAATACAGCCTGAGCGTGCTGTAAGCATGTGTTCCTTAATGCAAATGAACTTAGCCGTGACGCGATCTGAGGCCTGAAAAGTGGAGCGATTAAACCTCTAATACATTTACAGTTCTTAAGTCATTAGAGGCTTTTAAATCAATATAATTAATTTGTTTCAGTGATGCAGGTGGGACCTGGAGGAGCAGGTAGCCGGGGGGAGAACTGCTCACAGATCTGCCGAGGGGGGTGAGCGCTAACCGACCGTGAAGCCATGACCGGAGCCACGTGACTCACACCAGCCGTGGCAGATGTCTCATTTTTTACACCGCCGAGCTTAAATGTTAATTGCTGCAATAACAATAAGGTTTATTGGATTATGCTGTGAAATTAAAAAAGCGGAATCAATCGGAGTGGCAGAGTAAGAGAGAAAAAGAGGGAAGAGAAAGCACACGGCTGGAGAGAAAACACTCAAATGAGAAGGAGACAATGTGACGTCTTGGCCAAAAAGATAATAAACAGCAGCTTCCACTGTTCCACAATTCCCGTGATCTGTGCCACACATGCAAATCGACGCTCCCGATGAATATTTCCCCTGAATATTTTAACATGCTGAATCATCTGGCTGTATTTGCGGACACACAGCGTTCATTTATTTTGTCACATCGCAGCAAAGACGGCGGTAATTTCTGTAAATGAGAGCAATCGCTGAATGTTACACAAAGCTTAATTGGTCTCTGATCCGGTTCCCATACAAATTGTAATGATGCAATAATGAAAAACAACAACCGGCCTGTCTTTGGAAAGGAGAAGTCGGCTGACATTTTAGCAACAAGTATGCCGTGCTCGTTCTACAAAAACAGGCACGCACAGGCGTAAACGACGCGACGGCACAGGCGCAAAATTAACACCACACAAAATAATCAAAGTTGAGCACTGGAGCGGAATATGAGAGCAAGGAGGGGTCCTTTTTTCCCTTTTTTTTAATACAAAGCCTTGTTTTCTTGGCACAAGCCGACCCAGCACCACAACAGCATATCAAATGGAGGCAGAAAGCAGCAGTGTGTGGCTTCTCTGCTGTAAATTAGCCACGTGGTTTAGCCTGCAGTGTTTCACCTTCACAGGCGCACAGTGAATTACACCGGAGCCATGTCAAAACAATTGGAATGCAAATCAAATACCTTGGGGGTGACTTTGGTCTCCTGGGATCCAGTAATCTACCCTCTCCGGTTCCGTGGCTGATTTTTTGTTGAGTGAAGTATTGATTTCAGCTCAGCATTTTGTAAATATTTACCTCATGGGCATCAGAAAGGCCAGGGCATCAAAAGTAAAGGAGAAAGCTCTCTCTATGTGTGTGTGTACTTTGGCAGCGGTAGTTTGATTTGGTTAAGTGGAATGCATCTTTGAATTTTTAGAATCTCTTAGGCCTTAAAGAGTAAAGCACCTTCATTTGTGAGCCATTAGAGACAGTAATGAAGTAATGAGTAATGATGGTGACTTCACAGACGAGGACGATTCAGTTACGCAGAGGTTAATTTGAATTATAGCCAGCTGGATGTCTTGTACCACCTACTTTAGAGCAGCCTTTCCACTACCAAATGGCTGCTGTCATTCATACCTGTGAGCTGACAATAATAATTTTTATAATGATGAAAACTGTGGGCACTGTTATCACTAGTCGCTAAGCCTTCAAGAGGTACTAGTCATTTAATCTAATTGTTTACATTTTAATTCATGCACAGTACCAGTAAATTGTTGTGTCCAATATATTATGCAGCCATCTGCCACCGGATGGAGCTGCAGCCCCGACATCGTTGTAGAAAAACTTAACAAAACTCTGTTAATCGAGGCCTTATATTATAAGTTAAGCATATTGTTGTATTATTGTCTTGTTGCCAATACAAGCCAAGGGCTCAGTCACATGGGCCTAGAGACTGGTTGGCAACCGTCTAGCAACCACAGGTCGCTAGGGAAAAATGTGTATTTCCCAACTTTTAGGCAATTGCTTGCTGGCTGTTGTTGGGTGAAATAAGTGGCAAAAAGGGCGCTGCACCACACTGTGAGGAATCTTGGAGTTATTTTTGACCAGAATATGTCCTTCTGTGTTCTTATATAATGAACGAATATGCATTTGTGCAGCTTCTCTAAAATTACAAATATCCTGTCTCATTTTGATGCTCAGAATCTAGTTCATATATTTATTACTTCTAGGGTGAATGTTGTGATTTCTTATTATTGGGAAATCCTAAAAACTCCTTGAAAAGCTGTCAGTTGATCCAAAATGCTGCCCCTTGAGTACTGACAGGAACTAGAAAGAGAGAGCATGTTTCTCCCACATTGGCTTCTCTTCACTGGCTTCCTTTTAAATCTAGAATTGAGTTTAAAATCCTTCTCCTCACTTAAAAAGTTTTTTATCAGACTCTGTCTTATCTTAAGGACCTCAAAGTACCATGTCACCCCAATAAAGCACTTCCCTCTTCCCAGGCTTACTTGTGGTTTCTAGAGTATTTAAAAGTTGAATGGGAGGGAGAGCTTTCAGTTTTTGGGCCCCTCTTCTGTGGAACCAGCTCCCAGTTTGGATTTGGGAAACAGACACCCTCTCTGCTTTTAAAATTAGGCTTAAACTTTCCACTATGGGTGACCACGGCAGTTTGGAAGCAATCAAAGCAACTGTAAATGGGTTTTTGGTGCAACACTGTATACTGTGACTAATTCTACCTAGCGACGGAAAGCCACAACTGCTATCCCACAACTGCTGGCCAGTCGGTTAGGGAATACACATTTTTTCCTAGTGACCAGTGGTTACCAGGGGCTTTAGGTCAGCGGTCCCCAAGCCCCGGGCCACGGACCAGTACCGGCCCGTGAGCCGTTTGGTACCGGGCCGCGAGAGTTTACGCTCGAGTATGAAATGTATGGTTTTCAGGATTTCTGTCATTAACTCGGTTTCCCTGGGTCTTTTCCCGTGTTGTAGTTGTGTGTCTTATTTTGATAGAAATATTTACGCGTTATCATAGCGACCAGAGAGCATCAAGGGGCAGAGAGGAGGATGTTACTCTCAATGTTGCTGGCGCATTTCAGGAGGATGCTGCTAATAAAGTTACACAATTACGCAGTGAATTCACATTTATTATTATATTTACAACATATCACAGTTTTTGTCTTGGTCATATCATTTTATTTTGTTGTATTTATCCACGACACCTTAAAGGCCGTTCTGTGAAAATGTTGTCTGACATTAAACCGGTCCGTGGTGCAAAAGAGGTCGGGGACCGCTGCTTTAGATGACTTAGCTTTAGCAATAGATTTTACAGCAACTACACTTGCAACCAGTCGAGGTTGCCAACAGGTCTCTAGGCCTGTGTAACTAGCCCTAACTTAGAATATTTGATTTATTTTTAATATTTTTGGGGGCCCTTTTATGGCTTCATTTTGATAGAAACAGTGAAGACTGATAAGAAAGTGGAAGACATGCGGCAAAGGGCCACAGCCCTTTGCTATGCAATGCGGCATATGCCTGCTCATCCCAGTGAGCTAAACCAGCACCCCAACTCACAATGTTTACTACACAAGTAAATATGTAGCAATGATACGAAGGGTACAAGATGAAATACACTTACTGAAGTATCTGAATTGAAAAATTGTGTGTTTGATGGTACTCCAACATGCAGCTATTATCTTATTTGGATAGCTAGGGTCAAAGTATTAACAAAGAGCCTTTTTCTTGCTATAACAGCCCACTTTTCCCCACCCTTTCTCACCCTGCTGATTGTGAAGACGAAGCCGGGCCGGCCGGAACAGACGCCCATGAAGCAGAAGCGCAGCTGCCAGTAGAACCAGTGTTCACAGATGAAGGTAATGAGTGAAAGAGCCATGGCAGCACCCAGCATGTAGAAAACGCCAGCCATGTTGTCCACATCCAGCTGGCTGGACATCACCTCATTCTTCTCGTGGTGGCAGATCCCTGTCAGCCAGAGGGACTCCAGCTCCTCCATCTCACCTGGATAGAGGTATTGGCATGAGGTTTGGGGAAAGAAGACGAAGGGAGGGAGAAAGTGACAGGACGAAGGAAGAAACAGATGGTGAGAAGAGATGGACGAGGAGCAGGCCAACAAGAAGGGGATTGGATGGAGGTGAGACAGAAAGGGCGTACGTGGAGGGACAAGAGAAGAAGAAGGCACAGTGAGGATATGTGGGGGAAGTGTTTTTATGTTTGAGATGTGGAATTGAAGTAAAGAAAGGAGTGTGAAAAAGAGGGAATGGAAGTATTATATAAAGTAGAGAAGAGGGACATGATGTAATAACAAGATGGATATTGGAGGACATGAGGGATGGAGAAAATGATGCAACAGAAGAAGAGAAGAGGGAAGATGGCGGGCAGAAGAGAAAAGGGGGGTCAGGGTGGTTAGAAGTGAAATACAGCTCTTAAATCTTGCAGCAGCTTCACAGCAGACAGAGGAAGAGTAACACACACATGCCACCAGTCACATGTTAATCACATTAGTCTTATTTGCATTGTTTTCTCCAAATAATTGCATCTATAGGTGTCTGGTATGCATCTGACGCTAGTCCCCGAGCATGTGCTTGCGTTTGTGGGTCACCTTCTGTTTCATCACGAGCTGTTCTCTATCAAAGCCGACTGTGGCAGGACAGGCGTCGGTTAATTAATCATACATTCAGCCGCTGTCGCTCCACGTCAGCGCAACTCCACCAACACACAGCCCAGCCTGGCCTCTGAGCATCAACAAGCGTCTCCGCAGCATGTAAACTTAAAAATAAGAGGCACTGCACACAAAGGCATAAATACACATCACCCAGCTGCCTCTACTTAGATCTACTGATAAACAGTAACTGGAACCCTTGTGCAGCTATTCTGACACTGGCATCTTTAGGGCAGTCTCCTGGGAGTCAGTATGCCACTTTGTCATTTGTTTTCATTTTAGTGGAAAAACTCATCTTTTTGTTGTTCAATGGACATCAGAGAATACAGAGTGAGAGGAGACAATAACTGTACTTGACTGGCTTAAAATCCAGGACACAGTTACAATGTTTTACACTCTTACAGAAACTGTCCTCCTTTCACACTGATAAGACTGAGACTAAGACACTATTTAATAGATCTTTTACTGAGTCAGTTTTATCTTTTCCTTGGTGTCATGGTACGGTAACCTATCTCTGAAGGACAGAAACAAACTGATGCAAATTGTGAACCGGTCAGGGAAGCTGCGAGGTACATCACAGCTCAGCTTAGAGTCTCTGTATACCAGACAGCTGCAGAGAAGGACCAGCTCCATCTTAAATAATGACTCCCACCCCTTATGTGGGGATTTTCAGCTTCTTCCCTTTGGACAGAGGTTTGTAGTCCTTAAATGCAGGAGAAAGCATTAGAGAAATGACTTTGTCTTAGTTGCTATTCTTTATTTAAGCGATAGCAAATTGTCCACTTATCTGTTTCATTTGGGGGGCATTTGACTTCAGCAGCATTCATGGCATCTTGAATTTTAACCCCTTTCCTCCAGTCCTCCAAACCCCTCTAAACATTCAACTCAAGATTCACTAACACCTCTAGAAGCCTTTAGCAGTGCTGAGCGTCACTGCAAATTTTGGTATCGATCCAATATCAAGTAAATTAAGGGCAGTATTGCTGATACCAATACAGATACTTTTAACCTATAAAAGTGTGTCATGATTTATGAGCTGAATCGTTGTTGATTTGTCAAATTTTGAAGAGATTGTAATGAACATCAAATGACAGTGTTGTGGTTTTGTTCTTATATATTGGTACTGTTTTTTTTAAGAGAGCTGGAGTGTAAATGCGCCTGTCTTTAAAGGACTTTGTGTCAGCTTCAGTTGTTTAAATCTGCTATAGGCTATAAAGAATTGACGTAAGAGTGAACAGAAAAAGGTTCAGACATTTTTCATAGTGCATGTTTGGGGTATTTTTTTTTAGTTAAAAAAAATGATAAAAATCTATTCAACACAATTCATACTGAACTATGAGAATAGAATCAAAGTATCGATCCAATTGCATTAGTATTGATCTAATACCGATACCAGTGTTGGTACTGATACTGTCAAAATTTGGATTGATCAGCCCACCTCTAGCCTTTACATGAATCACATGACTCATGTCACATGCTCCTGACATGAGTCAGCTATCTCTGCTTAATGATCAAGTCCATGACATGAGACCGCAAAATCAAGTGAGTGGAATTTTATCTAGGTCTATTCAAGTGGATTTTCACTGTTTGGTTCAGTTATTTAGTGACTCAGTCACACTAAAACAAAAATTGGACAACAAACGCCTTACAACTAGGAAAAGAAATTGGTGGTTGCCTGGTGACTGAAATGCTTTATTTATTTATTTGCATTTTGCATTTGGCAATTGAAGATGTTGCAGTAGCAAACTTTTTCCTACTGGTTGATGATGTTGCACGCTCAACCTCTGGGGAACCAGAGGTCTCTTTGCAATGGGGGACTCAACTCCTCTACTCAGCTGGTTGCTATATGATTGTATTTTGGTTATAGTATTATAAAAAAAAAAGCAAGGTTGCCGCTACATAATCGAATTAAATCATCATCCTCCAGCAACTATATCAAAATTCGAGGTTACGAGGTTCTTGCTAGACTTAGGTAGTTAATCTGAATTTTTATTTCAGAATTTCTATCTATGTATATAGCAGCGATTTGTGATTTTTACTGATTTATTACAGTTTATTGCCATATTGTCATTAAAAAGATTGCATGCAACTAAGAGAACAACTAGGTCTTATTTATGTCTCGAAGCAGCAAAGTTACTTAGAAGTTGGCAACTGGCTGCGAGTGGTTGCAAACCAGGTCCCCATCTTCGAAAGCAAAAAGCAAATTTCAAAAAGCAGTGAGATCACAGTTAATTGCACATGTTCTAATAACTTCGGTCACACCGCGGTCTCCCAAAAACTGTTTTCCCAGTGTGACCATAGCATAACTAATCTGCTGTAACTCTGAGGGAATGCTAGACTTCTACACTTTAAAGCAGCATTACAACATTTTTTGAAACACGTTTTTTTTGTGGGAGCAGAGAGTTACACGTCAAAGTCAGTCGTTTCTTTGATTTTTGTATGATATAAGCTAAGCTAATAGCTTAGCTAGTAGCTTACCATAATCTGTTTGTTTAATCTGCAGAAAACAATAAGTTGCTATTTTATGCCACGTTATGAGCCAATACTGTAAATGATTAAAATGCACACTAAATACATGAGTTGGCTCTATCGTCCATCTTTAACTTCTATGGAGCTTTGCTATGTGATAAACAAAATACAGACATCTTTCCTATTCTTAATTTAAGTCACTGTCTAAAATCTAAAAACCTTGTTACAAAATGTCATATAAAATCTTAAAGAAGTATATTTTATGACTGAATAAGAAGTAACTATTACATCACCGATGTCCGGTATCTCTGTAATGACGCAACAGGTCTTTCACTGATTTCAAGGGCAAAAAGTTCATCAGAAGCAAACGAATGATTCCGTTTAAAAGTGAAACGGGAAATTTTGCAGTTTAACTTTCAGGACAGCTGTGATATATTTTTTGCTCAGGCCTGCGTCAAACTACCCCGACTCTCTTCCAGCCTGCGTATCAGGCCACTGCGCTCTCCGCGTGAGTCTGATCACTTTCTAGGCCACCAGGAGGGGAGTGGATGGCAAGGCGTGGCAAAGTGACATTGAAATCCTGAGAGGGGCCAGACAGGGCCGCTTGGTTTCTGTATTAATGCTTTTGCAGTGGCACACGGGGATGTTACAGCGAGCCGACCCACATTCACATTTGCAAGCAGACACATAAATTACTCTCAGCTAAGTTCGACGGGTTATTAAGTTAATTCTACAACTAACCTAACTGATCATCAATAAGCAACAAGCGCACAAAAGACTCTTCCTGAATCGCATGTAGGTTGATAAAAATAAACCTGTGTCATAAATAATCAGAATCTCTACACTGCTTTTACTTTATAGCCCATAGCGCACACACACACACACACACACACACACACACACACACACACACACACACACACACACACTCATTTTTGGAGGGCTGACCCATATTTACATGTGCACGCAAACACACACACACAAACCCGCACACTAATGCACACACGGTTTAGAAATACACCAGGAGCTATGTTGGCACCTCTAACTGGGACACACTATAGCAGGCCCCTGAGGGCCCTTGGCTCAGGATGCTCACAACACTCTGGACAGTGCCCAAATAAACTAGCTACACCACACGCACTTGAACCTACACACACACAGACACACACAAAACTTCCATTACACTTCCCATACTTAATTGAGCTGTATATCAAAACCAGGCTGTTAAAGTGGTTAAACTTCACAACTAGCCATTGTTGGTGACGTTTTAATTTGTGCGTGACGAAGAGCTCAGAAATGGACATTTGGAACGCATTTCATTTCCTGCTCATTCACAGACTCATTAATGCTGCAGCTACAGCTGGGACAAAGTGTGTTTCTAAAGAACAAACCCCAGAGAGCTTTGCACAGTCTCCCATAAACGGCAAACATGATCATAAACCACCAGCTCCCCACACTGGGAGCTAAATCTCAACTTGTATTCCTAATGTTTTACTTTTTCACTCTGCATTTGAGATACAATATGTGGGAGTGGACTTACAGTACATTTGACTCGCGGAGCCAAGCAGACGCACAAGAAAAAGTATGATTTTTATCCTCGCTCTCTCCAAAATCCTTTCCTGAACAGATGGGAGTGGGTGAGATCCACAATTTTACAGTCTGAGAGAGATTTTTTTTCTTGCATGAGTGAAGGGAAGGGATTTCAAACATTCATGAAAATACTGTATTTCACGCTAATACGGTCCAAACTGTAAGTATATAGACAGTTACACATTTCTTAGTCTTCAGGCTCTGTGCCTCACTAGTGATACAGAAAGAACTGTGTGGGAGATATAGCTCTTCTATCACACAGTGCCAAAATTGTAGCAGTTTTAAAAGGAAATTGGCTTTTTTTTTTTTTTTTTGGGTGCGGAAGAGTTCGCATGAGGCTCGTAGCTAATTCAGTTACCATTTAGTTTGAGTGGGAGCAGCCTGGCAATATGCAGAGCAAAGAGTCGGCCGGGCAAGTGAAGAAGATAAGAAATTATTAGAGCCGCATCAAAGCTAGTTGGTTTGCCAAAATCAACAGTTGGGTTCATACTCAAAAGCAAAAGCAAAAAAAAAAGAAAAAGAAGAAACGCCTGGTAGACGGAGAGGAGCACATGGCAAGAAAAATCTCAGTATAACAGCACAGCAAGTCAAGAATGCTGTCGAGGACTGAAAGTCTATTAGTTTAACCTCAGTGGATTCACCGCCGCCAAACTCATGAGAGAAAAATCAAGAGAGGAAAAAAGGCAGTTTGTAAAAATTTGTGAAATGACCCTTAAAACTAGCCAGTGACAAACGTACGGTGTTAAAAAGGTATAGCCAATGACCCCGACCCTCCTCCTCTGCCAAATATTGGTGGAGATTCTGTTTAAGCGTGCATGACTGCCAAGGAAACAGCCAATCACACTGCAGTTTGCACAATCAGATTCAGCAAAATTCACCAGAAGAAATTTTGTGTTTTTTTGGACAAGACAGCCTTAAAGATATTCCTAAGTCGGGGGTCGGACGCCTTTCTCATGATGAGCACCATCTAAAGTTTCCTCAGAAGTCAATGTGCCATATCAACCATTGCATTAGCAATAAATTAAAAAACCCTCTATATGAACAGTTACACACTATACAGAACAACTTTATAGAACTATATTTGTTTGCAGATGTTGGCATAGTGCAGTATTGCATTTGCTGAGCGGACAGCTCCTTAAGCATTTGAAGTAGCGGAATGTGGAAATTTCAACATCGCTTGAAAAAACTGTCAGCTAGCAACGTCTCTCTCACCGGTAGGCTAAGTGATTTTTAGCCAATTACAATACCGTTATTAAGAAGCGGCACAACTAATGTGTCTATGCGAGCTAATTTGCGATGTTCACCGGTGGCCCAGCCATTTATTTTTAATGCACCTTTCAGATTAATTCACTGCGTGTCGTGCCATCAGTTAACCCTTTGCGTGTCAGCTGTGGCACGAGTGCCCAGGGTTGCCGACCCCTGTCCTAAGTAATCTAAAGGCTTTTCAGGAAGAGGAGAATACTAAACATCCTGCATCAGTCACATGATCTCACTTAAAGCGAGCTCTATTTCACATGCCAACAAAAAAAGCGGGGGAGGAATAAAGTGTGAGAGGACTTTAGAAAGCTGCTGAATTTACCTGCTTTTGTCTGAGATCTCTAATTGGTGGTCAGTAAGTATAAACAGAGAATCATTGCTCATCCAGTTCCTTTTTTTTAAAATCAAAAATACAGAACCTGAAGAAGAAGAAAGTCTACACCGGACAATATTCATAAGAAAGAGCCTACAGCAAAGCCCGAAGCTGTTCATATTGATGGAGCTTTAGTTTTTCCCCCATTATAGCTCTTATTTAAATCGTATTTTCATACGTTTAGTTCTTTTTCCTGCTGGCAATGATGTATGGAAACTGCAGACATGAAGTCATTTGCTAAGATTAGAAAAGTAAAATGGTGCAAAAACACATGAGGCACTCAGTCATTCAAATGAACTCACAGGTCAGCCACGTTTGTCAGATCCGAACTCTCAGCTGCTTGTCTGGGACTTTATCTGCTCGTTCATATGTGACAGGGGTAGGGAACTCCAGGCCTCGAGAGCCGGTGTCCTGCAGGTTTTAGATCTCACCCTGGGTCAACACACCTGAATCAAATGATTAGTTCATTACCAGGCCTCTGGAGAACTTCAAGACAAGTTGAGGAGGTCATTTAGCCATTTAAATCAGCTGTTTTGGATCAAGGACACATCTAAAACCTGCAGGACATCGGCCTTCGAGGCCTGGAGTTCCCTACCCCTTATACGTGAGATACCCTCAGTACTGCACAGCTGTACACACAAATGTTTTTCGTGTCTAACAAGTGATCGTCAGGTTTTTCAGGTGCATTGAATTTCAAATTTGCCTGAAAGTAACCTGGGTTAGCTCATCTGATAATTGTTTTTCAGCTTGTCCTGCTGTCATAACACAGTTTAAACAGTTTGGTGAACACAATGTTATCCCAAAATAATAAGTCAACAGAATAAGTTGAGCACACCTATCCTTTAATATTTGCTTCAAGGTCACGGAGAAGTTTTTGATCTGTGTTAAGGTGGTCTTATCTCTGCGTCTATCCGATCCGTTTATGTGTAATTATACAACTCATCGCATCAGCACAGCTGCGCGCGTGACAGCATTAAACGGTGGAGTGTCAGCTCGCTCGCTCACCGTCTCCAAAGAGCTGCAGGATGGCCAGGTCCACATGTCTCTTCCAGAGCGACTCCTTCTGGATGGCGATGCCGTACCCCGTGGTGGCAAAGATGTAGCCGCTGCCAATGGTCACCAGCTTGCAGCCCTCGTCCCTGCCAGCCATGTAGTTCAGCACGGCCGCATCGTAAATGAAAGCGTCTAGTTTGCTGGAGAAGAAGAGAGCGAGGGACAAAGAGGAGGAGAGATAGGTTACAATTAATTAGCACTTGGGAGTCAGACATCACAGCTACAACATTCCAATTAACCTGCTAAATAGCTCTAAGCTGCTGATAAGTCTAATAGACTTCCACTTGGTTTGCCAAAGGCTGGAGCTGGCACACAAACTGGTGAAAAGGCGCACTTGATGAAACTGAAGAGGGGGAGTGATAGTATTATTGGACGTATTCAGCTGAGATATATTTACATGAAGCAAGACAAACAAGAGAATTTAGCAGTGATTACCTTTGAAGTCATCGTAGCCTGAATTTTACATTTCTATTGAAATAGACATTCTGATCATTATAGTGACTATCATTTGACCTTTTTATGTTTTCAGGGTGATTTTTCAGCTGAATAAGTCCAATAGTGCTTCTGGGTACTTTAAAACGTGATTAGGACCATTCCAAACAGCATTCAATCAATTAAAATGAACAAAAAGCAGATTTCACCATAATAAATAATACTGTGCCCAAAACAAAGATATGCACCATTCAGTTTAATTCAATTTTTTCATATAATGCCAAGTCACAACAACAGCTGCCTCAAACTGCTTTATATTGTAAGGTAGACCGTACAATAAGACAGAGAAAACCCCAACAATCGGACAGCCCACTTTGCAACAGTGGGAAGAAAAAACTCCCTTTTAATAAGAAGAACTTCCAGCAGAACCAAGCTCAGGGAAGGGCAGTCATCTGTGCGACCAGTTAGGGGTGACACTGACCGAAATACTATTTTCACTATCTCAAGTAATATATTCTAACATAATTTGCCAGTAATAGATTTGTGAAGTTTAAACATAAATGTGGTTATTTTAATTTTGACATTTTTCTTTTTTAAATGAAAATAAATGAATCACGTTGTTGTGAACATGCTTACCCAGACTTGAGACTCTGCAGAGCTTCATTGACATTTCTCTGATGAAACTTTGTCATGTAGGAGTGCATTTCTGGGTAGTTGTTCCTAATGTTTCTCTCTGTACTTCCATTGGGGACGGTGCCAAAACGAAACGGAGGCGAGAAGTCGTTGGGACTCTGGAACTGAACATAAAAAACAGAGAACGGAGAGGCGTGTAAAACTCTGATAAGTCTTCACACACCATGGGTAAGGACGAGCGAGTGGCACAGCATCAAACAGAACCCTTTCACCTTACCTTTTTGTCTGACAGACCGGATACCTGGTCCACATATTCCTCCTGGATCATGAAAGCAGCCAGGTTGGCAGTGTAGGAGGCCAGAAAGATGACAGCAAAGAAGGCCCACACTGATACCATGATCTTACTGGTGGTGCCTTTGGGATTCTGCACTGGCACAGAGTTGTTGAAGACCAGACCCCACAGCAGCCAGATGGCCTTGCCGATGGTAAAGGATGGACCATGGGGCTCTAAATTAAACAGAGTCATGGTTAAAGAGAGTCGAACACTTCTGGAGCAGTTGAACAATTTGGACTGGTGATTCTCCACCTCAGCAGTGATTTTTTTAGAAGAACAAAACCAAAAATTAGAATTAATTTGGTACATATATTTATTTTAGGATTTCAGTATGAATCAAGGAGTTTCTATTTTTCCCCTTTTATGTTTCTGAGAAAGAAATTTATCAAGGACTTTGCTTTAAGACAAACAGTTAGCTTTGGTTTAGTGCTAATTAGCAAGCGCTTGCTCGCTAATATGCTAGACCTGAGTAGCCACTTGGATCTGGCTTCAAAATAGAGTTTGTAACAACTCAGCTTTAAACTGTAACTTTACAATATGTTATTTGTATCTTACTGAGCACTGTGTCAGTGCTTCGCAACCATACAGTATACGAACTCACTGTATCAACCAAGAAGCTAGCTTTAGCTGATAGCATGACACTCCACCTTCTTGTCCAATTACGTTGTCCAGTTACATTCCTGAAACGTGTTCCTTCACAAACCAGCCACCGTATTATACAGTCATGTGAAAAAATAAGGTTTTCACAGGACTCTATGAAAACTTACCATGCTCTATAATTTACTAGCTTGTAGAATCTCCTTTAGCATTGGTAACATGAAGTAATGGTTTTCTTTATGTTATCTCACAAAACAATGGAGGAATTTTGGCCTACTCTTCTTTGCATAGTTTATTCTGTCCATTTAAGTTTGCAGCCATGTGTGTATGCACAGCTCTGTTAAGATCCTATCACAGCATTTGATACAGGTTGAGGTCTAAACTTTGATTCTTTTCTTTGTCATGCATTCTGTTTAGATTTGTTTGACTTGTTCGTTTGATTAGATTTGTTGCTGTTGGATAGTATTTTGTATACAACAGAGTTCATGGTAGACTCAACAACTGCAAGGTGGCCAGGTCCTGTGGCTGCAAACCGAGCCCAAATAATCACCCTCCACCGCCATGCTTGACAGTTGGTATGAGGTGTTTGTCCTGTTATGCTATGTTTGGCTACTGTGGATTATGGACAAACCTGTCCAAACGGAACTGTTCCAGATGTTTTGTGGCTTATTCAGAAGCAACTTTACAAACCTTTTTGGAGAGAAGAGATTCTCTCCTGCAAACCCCTCAAAAACAAGTGACACTTGTTCAGTCTTTTTCTAATTTTACTGTCATCAACTTTGGCATTAATATTTGCTAAATGTGGTCTGCAGGGTCTGAGATGTAGCTCTTGGTTTTTTTAAATATTTTCTGCGTATTCCAGGGTCTGACCTAGGCGTGACTTTGCTGGGATGTGAACACAGATTGTGGCATTGTGTTAACACACCTGAATATTCCAGACAAGCAAACTGCCAAAATGATTGCTGTTATAGAGGCGCTCACATTGTCTGATGATCAAGTTGATTATTAACCTGGCTGCTACGTTCCCTGTTACTTTTTATGGAAGTAACAAAAGTGTATTTTTCACATGGTTGTACATAGTAATAAGTTACCTTGTTTTATTCTTGGTATTTTTATGATATAATACAGCTTTACATGATGACAAGCAAGACCTGCTGTTTCATGTCACCTATATAATCTTATATGTGACTGCAGTAAGTAGATTTTTTTTTGTTTTATGTAATTTGTTGGAGCATTGTTGGTTCCATTCGTCTATGAGTTGACAGACTGGTGCATTACAGCCATTATGCTGTGATTAGCAGTTGGTTCATAATTTGTGTGGGTATGTGTGATTGTGTGAGAGAGAACGAGAGGGTGTTTGTGTGCAACCATGTGGGTGTGTATTGTTGTGTGGACCGTTTGTTCATGGACAAACTGTCCTTATCGTGCCAAAAATCTCCTTTGTGAAGTTCGCAAGAAAGTTACTTCAATGAATTGGGGCAGAGATTTTACAAATCTGCAGTCAAGTCATTGATATGTTATTACATCAAATCCTCTGACTCCAAACTTCGATCTGCACTCTTCATGATACCAAACTCCCACAGCGCTACAAGCAGATAAAACAAGGAGGCACATAGAAAGAAAACAGCGCTTTAGGGAGGAGTACATCTTCTCCAGAAGCTGATGAAGGATGAGAGGAATGAAAAAAAGATAACTATTGTCTATATATAGCCACATCAGAGATAGAGAGTTGAGGGAGACATTGATTTTTTTTCCCTTGTTCCTCATCTTTTCAGCTGGGGAGATCTAAGACGAATCGAGCCCCGTGCTGTCAGAGTTGACGCGTGAAATATGAAAATGAATGCAAATGACTTGTCCGGTGTGAGGTAACCAGCGCTGGAGGATTCGCTGAAACCTGTGCACTGCAGACACAACTGTAAATGATAAAAAGAGAGGCCGGTGAAGGAGGACGAGGAGAATGAAGTCAATGGGTCAGTGACGACAGCTGGTCTAGGCTATATGTGGAGGTGGCCTGCAATGTGTTTCTGTGTCTCGTTCACTTTTTGTGAACAACAAAAAACATTTTGTACAACACGGGCCAACGCTTGTATTGTTACAGAAAGGAAGCATCTGTACCTGCACTTGTTTCTTTGGACCAAATAACTACTTGGACTACAAATCTCACTGAACACGCCGTCTCTGAAGAACCAAATTACTGGCCACCATTCTCATTCATAAACCTCACCAGCTAAGACAAGTAACCTGTGAACTGATAGTGATCCACGACATTTATTTCTGTGGATCTTATTAGGTGTTTAGTCTCATATCCACAATTTTCTTGGCTGTCAGTTCAGATGCTTTCAAAAAAAATCTGAAACAAAAACTGTCTGAAAATAAAGCCGACAACAGACAAGTAAATGCTGGGTAGTGCTGCTGAACATGCAAGTGTGTATTGCGTATATCAAAGTGTTTATCAGCTATTCCTGTACCTAGTATGTGTGTTTAACACGTCAAGGTCACTAAAATATCATCTCACCTTATCAAAGAAATCTGAATAGACCTGCTGCCTGGGCTACGTGCACAGGCAACATGTGTACATGTTTTTCTGAAAATCTTCTAGGTCACAGAAAGCAGCTGCAGCACACAGAACAAAGTTTTCAACCAGGTTGTCATTTGTTGTGCTAATTTTCAGACTGAAAACGTGCCATTTTCACCCATGAACTAAGTGCTTTCACACACTTATATTCAATATAAATTCTGAAATCCTGAAATATAAATACTGCTGGTTTATTTATTGGTGGATATTAAGCATAGATAAACAGATGAAGAAGGCAACCCAGCTATAAGACTATTTATATCTATATCACTGAATGGTTTAGTCCCCGACAGGTACTTCTGTGTGTGTGTGTGTGTGTGTGTGTGTGTGTGTGTGTGTGTGTGTGTGTGTGTGTTGCGCTGAAGCCTCTCACCTCTGCCGTCAGCCAGACACCGGTTGTAGCCCACAGGGCTGAAGTACTCGAATATAAACACAGCCACTGCTGACACCAGCAACAGCATCACGAACATCATCACCCACACATCCGCACTGAAGGGCTCTGGAGGGCGAGAGAGCGAGAGAGGGAAGAGGAGAGAAAGATGAAGGGAGAAGGGGAGGGAGGGAGGGAGCATGGACAGAGAGAGATAAGTAAACGGGTGGGGCGGTGGTGGGGTGTGTAAGGAGGCAGAAGACGGGGAATAGACAAGGGACATTAGCAGAGAGCGAGGGAGAGGGAAAAAGAGCGAGGGCGGCGGAGAGAAAGAGAAAATGAAGCAAGAGAGAGGAGAGGGCAAGAGAAATATGCAAATGTGGTGTGCCAGATTGAGAAGAGGAAGGAAGCATCAGAGAAATGGAGTGGGAGTGGGAAATATAAGAGGGCAAAGAGACAGGGAGCAAAACAGTTAGCCGTATTATCATGCACTCCAGTGTTCGCCGTGCAAATGCGCTGAAACTTGGCTTCTATCATGTGGCGTGGCCACTAAATCTCTTTCTGTTCAACTTTTAAAGGGGAAAAAAATCAAACAGCGTAATAAAAAGTCATCGCTGTCTGTTTGTCAGGAAGGCTAACGAAAACACATTTGTGCAAAAATTGCTTATAAACTTAATTCCTAAGAATTCTTGAAATCTTTAAGTCAAACCATTTAAGTGAAACTGAAAAAGTCTGTACAGTACAAAAGGATGCAGCTTTACTGTACGCGTAAATATAAAGATATTAAAATGCAATTTGTCCCCTATGGTGGACTCTATGGATCATGTTGGACTCCACCACCAGCACAAACTGCATACACTATATGGGCCTGTACTATAGAGGGGATTTTGTTCTCTTTGAAGGGGCTTTGGTGGAGCTGACTATGGACAAAAGCACCATTGGTCCACATACAGTTAAAGGAAGGAGCATGTCTATGCTAACTTAACAAACATGTATGCTTTTTCCTCTTATTTTTTGCCATTTGATAAGGAATAATGCATTTTAAGCAATGACTAAATTAAACTCTACTTCCTGTGAAGGCCAAAACCTTTTTGGTGGATGCCAAATTTCATGCAGGAAGAGCCCTACAGCAGGGCTGTTTGTGCGCTGGCCATTAGGCCATTCTACATTCAAAATGCTGATTTAAAAAGATAACTTTCCAAAACCTGCCAGATCAGAGCACAAATGAAGATCAGTCCTTTAAGAATAGCGCTTAAATGCCTGGTGGCTTATCCACTGTTGTTTTTTTGTTTAGTTTTTTTCAATAAACTGCACAAAAGAAGACATTTCTAAAGTTTGACCGGTCTTTCCTGGATCAGTGCTCCCACAGGTCAAAACACAGCCTTTGGTTTCTTCCCCTGATCCATCTCCCAACAGCTCGCCTTCCTCACCTAAGAAAGCCGAGGGCGAAACGGTGCCATTGCTGCGAGAGACCATGACGCTGATGCCTGTCTCAATAAAGGGGACGGAAAAGTCAATGACCTCCGACCTCTCCTCGTTGATGGTCAAGGAGCCGACGGCCATGTGAGCGTTTTTTAACACCACCTAGGAAAGACGCAAAAAAAAAGCAGAAAGAGAGAAAGTGTGTCTGTTATCTGTGTTTCTCAACACATCCGTCAGGCAGCTGTCAATAACAGAGGCAGTGTAAGGCAATGAATAGAGTCTTGTGTACTGTGGCAACAAACACATTCAAAAAAACTATTTCAATGGAGATAGTTAAAAATAGCTTATGGTCATAAAACAGCATAAAAATAGCATATCACAGCCATCAGTTCATTTGAAGGTGACTGTGCAGTCTTTCCAAATGTGAATCAATCCTGTTTGGAGATGTAACAGAGACAACGGTGGACATCCTATGTCACAGGTTGTTTCGTAGATCATAAACAAGGCTGGTGTAATCACAGAGTTAATGAGTTAACAAGAGCACTCAGAGAGCGCAACTCCTCCCCAAGAGCAAGGGCTATACTAATAATGGAAGTTTTTTTTGCTGTTTTTATTACAACATGCTGATGTCATCCTGTTACGGCATAAATTGTGATGTCATAGGGCGTTGCATTGAAAAAAATAAAAAGTATGTTGTACAGCTGTCCCTATGGCCTTTTATGTGATGTATTACTCAAAATGTGACTTTTTTTAAGGTAAACTTTGACCTCTGGCACTAATAATAAAGGTTGAGGTCAAATGCTTAGCCAACTTGTAGGTATTCATGTCCCTCAAGGCCTAGTATTTTGTAAAGTTTGAAGATGACCCATAAAATAAATTGTGGGTAAAGGTTTTACTGATTTTCCCTTTTGGTGTGACCTTGACCTGATTTTCACCAATCAGCTCGAGCTGTTATTGGTATCTACCATCACACATAATTTGAAAATGATATCTCTGAAACTGTGGACGCAAACAGAAACAAACAGACAGACAAACAAACAGACTCGATTATGTACTGCCTCCCTAGATCCAGATATCTAAAGGTCATAGGCAAAGCATGAGTTAGACTTATGTTGTTTATGGAAGACATATTAAAGGAATTATTCGGACCAAAATTAAATATAGTTGTTTTTTTTCTCTGTCCTGTATTTATCCACTAGTGTTTTTTGTCAGTTTCATAATTTTAAAGATATCAGCTGAGGGGATGTCGGCCTTCTCTTGAATATAAAGGAATTAAATGGGACTTGATTTGGCACATTCACCTAACAAACAAAAGATCCCCAGTTTGATCCCAGGAATAGACACAAACTCCTTCACGGTTGTGTCAGGAAGGGCATCTGGCGCACAAAATCCGGCAAATCAAATATGTGGCACCGCCCGCTCTGGCGACTCTTTTTTAATAAGGGAGCAGCTGAAAGCAGTTTTCTTTCATGAGGGAAAAAGTTCCAAAAAACACATTTGAAAAATTTAGCAGTAATGTCTCGCTGTTGTACCCACGAGCCTCTCCTGAAGGGAGGATGGATGCTTTCTTCGGCTGAGTGATACAATTGCCGGGTGTAGTTTGATAGAAAGAAATTGGTTCCTATATTAAACTGCTCACAACAGGGATTGTGGATTTTTTAAAGTGATTTTTTATTCAAAAGAATATTCAAGAGAAAGCAGACATTTCCACAGCAGATATATTTTAAAATGCACATTAAAAGAAGCTCAATGACAGACGGCACTGCAGGCTGGAGGAAAAAGCATGTAGATTTGATTTTCGGTTGGTGAACACTTTAAACTTTAGCGTGGACCTTATTTTTGGTCTTATTGTCAAGTTGCTCACTTCTTTCTTCTGACTCCACTTTAATCCAAACATGCCTAATTAAATATGCCTCAGCTGAGTTCCTGATATGCCGCTGTGTTATTTCAAGTGGAATCAGAATATGGGCGATCTCCTTCCGGTTTCCATCCCAACAATACGAGAGCAATAACATCTGTCCTAGAGTACATACAGCACTTTACCCTCGTCTTCAGTAACCACGCGGAGCAAAAGAGGCTGAAACACCAACCTCTCCAAAAAACAAAACCACAACTCAGTTCCTCAAGTTAAACTTCGTTCTGAGAAAGGGAGAAAAGTTGTAGTTCCTTTGTAGTTCCCTTCTCCTTGTCCATTAACATGTATAAAACATGATGCAGACAGGGCACTGTCTATCTGCTAGCTGTCCAAAAGAGTTTTCCGGCACATGAGGGAGATTAAATTTAATATGAGGTTAGGAAAGAAAGGAAACATGAGGCTAAGAAAATGGAGGCAACGGAGACAAAGATGGAGCGCGGTAGATCGAGACAGCACACTTTCCACACATATAGCACTCGGACTGGACACTCGTGACGCTCGCCAGGGGACGGAGAGGGGGAGAAAGACAGAAAGAGGGAGGAAGTAAGTGGGTTACCACAGTGGGTCAGGGCTGCTTGAAATAGCCGCCCCAATGCCTTCCTCTACCTGCCTCCCTCCCCTTCCATACCTCTGCACAGGTAGTATATTTAGCCCCAAATTTCTACAGCCCTACAGCACAGGGGGGGTAAAGTGGGACAGGACTGTCTCTCTGAGTTAATAAGGCGTGTGTGACTAGAGTGAGTCAAAGCTCCGCTGTGTGCTTCAGTGTTAGAGTGAGTGCGCGCACACAACAGTGAGTCATAAAAGGGAAAAAGACAAAGAGAAGCGAGTGAGCCTTTGTTCGCTACCTGTGAAGTGGACCTTTACAGGCAGGGAGAATATTACACATCTGCTCTGCACATTATCTGCAATGCTTTTTTTCTGTCAAGTGTTTATGTGTGTGCAGCATGTGTGCATTTGTAACTTTCCGATCTTGCTTATTCTGCCAGCATATGAGTATGGATGTGCGTGATTGCCTTTGTGTGTGCGTGCCTTAATGTGCGAACATCTCCCTGGGGAAGACAACGAGTCCAACCAGCAGCGTACTCACTTCCTCTCTCACCGTTCGCTCTCTCCATCTCCCTCCTACGACTTGTTCTCTCCGTGTTATGAAAGTGACCCATGTGGGTGTTATTGAGAATGAGCGAGCGAGGTTCTGCGTTTGCGTGTGTTTATGTGTCTTGGCTGGTGTGTCCGTGTGTGTGAGCGCGTGCCAGTCTTTATGTGTCTCAGCTAGCGAGGCTAAAATTCATGTAATCAAGTGTATTGCCTCTAATATTTTAGATTAGGTGAACTGGGGGCAAAGCAAGTCAGTGCAGCCCATGAAATGTGACACTAACTGCTAGAAATGAGTGAGGACAAAATGTAGGACTTCTCATCACATTCATTGATTTTCTTTCTTTTCTTTTTTTTTAAAATTTGATCTTTTGTCTTTGTGAGATGTGGCAAATTGTGAAAACGCCCTCGATGATCTCTGTGAGATATCCAGGAGCGCGCTCAGACATGTTTCGTGCAAGCGTGCGTCGCCGTCGGTCCAGATCTCGGTCCGCCGTCAATGTGAGATATGCTGCAGTTTTGGCTGTTCTCCAAGCGGAGAAGGACGCAGGTCGGATTTAGTTAGATCCAGCAGTTATGGCGGAGCTTTGCTGAAGTGTGAGAGTGTAAATCTGACCTTACAAGTGCTTTCTCTTTGAGCAACATAAAGAAACGGTCTCACCAAATAGGGTTTCTTTGTGTCTACATGTCTGCTTTGGTTCACGTTTTTCTGTGCTTATTCAGGCATTAGAGTCTGTTGTCTGCATGTGTAAGAGAGATGGATAAATGCCCCCCTCCCCCCCTCTATTCTCCTAATGACCATTCATCTGTGGAGGTGAGAAGGAGATGGTACATTACGACGCTTTTAGTCAGGGCGATAGAGTTTATTACAGGTGGCCACACTTACAGCTCGGTGCCCACTAAAGAGAGGTTGACTGTAATGGCTTTATGTAAGAGATTAAATGTGTCAGTAAATTGAATAGCAAAAGTGTCCACGCAGGAAAAAGTAGACATGTAAACTCATCTCGTCTCTGTCTTCTGTGACTTCCGAAGGCCGCTCAAACTTTATTATCCACGCAAAGTTGAGCAAAGCCAAAGTCCTTCAGTAGCATCTCTGACAAAGCATGTCCTCAACCCGTGACCTTTGGGGTCCTATTGATCTGTTTGCCTTCATTAACAAATGGCCAACATCAGACAGCACAAGTGCAGTTCGCTCTTATAGGTTGAAGTATGAGAACTGACAACGACCTTACCTTGGGAGCAATGTCGATTAGGAAATGTTTCAAGCCCGCAGTGAATTGTTGCAGCTGACTGAGCTGAACCTGGGGTGAGGTGCTTAACCCACCTGACATAAGAATTAGCCCCGTGTGGCAGAAGCTTGACCCGGAAAGGGAAGCTTGTAATTCAAGGTATGAAAACGCGCTTCAAAGAGGAAATGAACCCTTCAGGCAGCCCCTGTGTAAGTTAAATATAGCTCAGGACATTGAAAGCAGACAGTAACTTTGATCTTTTATTCACCTTCACCTCCATCTTGGCAGTAACTCCAAGCATCCTAATGCAGTCCGCTCATCTCAGCAGAACAACAGTTAGAAGAAAGAATCGCACTGGCTGCATGGTAAAAACAATAAGCAGCTGATATAACAATGCAGTAAGAGGCAAAGGGTACACAGCTTTGACTTTTTATTTCTGCTGTCCAATTTATGTAATTCATTTTGTAGCGCCAATAGTTTTGAAATGGCACCTTCTATTGTTACTTCAAACCAAGCTCAGTCTGCTCTCTGAGCAGATCAGCGGATATGAGGAAACCTCAGTGTCAGTCCACACCAGCTGATGGCTAAGCTAATATACTTCATACTCATTCAATTAGGTTTATAGAGTTGCTTTAGCCTGGCTAAAGTTGATCCTGCAGCTCCAAGCCACTTTGCCACCCACCTCCACCCCCAGCTACTTTTTTCACACTGTGTGTTTTTCTTATTTTGTGGTATTTTGGTTGTGTTCGTGCTCTCCAGAGAGGGGTTTTCAACCTAAGGAAACATACTTGCGTCCAATCCTCCAAAAACACAATGCTGACTGACTGGAAAAGTGGGTCAGAACAGGGAAGGGAGCAACAGCGGCCATTACCACAAATGGGTGAAGCACGAGAAATACAGCATGAGAAGCCTGGCTGGTGGCTGTAGTGGACATTTTTCATTGTTTTTAACATTCGGATTCAATTCAGCTCTATGTATCATATACCTTTGTTCTTTTCCATAGCTGGTTAATGGACCAATAACAACACAAGCAAGAGCAGCCCACAGACTGTTTGTCACACTGCCCCCTGGTGACAGTGAAAAACTACAGCATGTCGACAATGGTCTGCTAGGCCATGATGTATGTATGATGTGTCTAAACTGATTGTGATTATTTATGGTAGTTGCTGTGAAATTGATTACTAAAGCCCCACTGCTGCTGGTCTGGAGTTCGGTGACCTCCCTGGCAACTGCTAGTGCATATTCTGCTATTAGTTGGTGGGTAGTTTCTTGAGGTTTCTGGCCGTCGCTAGCATGACATTGATCACAAAGATGTATATGTGGATGCACCAAAAACTTACTTGTGATTTCTTTGGCAAGTTGCCTCAGTAGTCCAAAGTCTGCTGGCAGCAAACACTAGCAAAGTACTCACGAAGAGACTAAAACAAAAGTCACATGTATTTTGAAGTAGAACATTCTCCGTTTCCGGTTTGCATTGCGTTTTTTCAAGTTTCACTACAGCTCGGAGAGTAAATCACGAGGAATTTTTGGTGCAGCATTCTCAGCCTAACATCAGACAGCAAACTCCAACCAACCACTCGCCACTGGTCAGGAACATCCATTTTTATCTTTCCGTCACAACTGGTGGTTGACAGTTGGTTGGCCTCCGGGTCTGTATGACTAAGCCTTTATTTAATCAATGCTGTCTCTGCTGTCATTGATGTCTGCTCTGTTTTGTATGGGGGTATTGCAAGAAATGACTGCAGATGGGAATAATTTTATTTTGACAGTAGGAGTCCTGATGGATAATAAGTGCAACTGTCATGTAATTTGCACATGCATGACATTGAGACATTATTAGTGGATATCCTTTTTGATGATATCGTCTCCATTACATGCAGAACTGTCACTTCTGCATGTAATGGAGAAAAGGTGTGCAAAACTAAAAGATAAGAAACAACAGAGACACAAACAGACGTATTACATCCTTACCTCTCCCACCATGCCGTTCCAAGTTCCATTGACTTTCTTGCCATGTTTTCCATTGGTGACCAGGTAAAGGTCATAGGTAAATTTGACTGACTTGGCAATCTTCTTCAGGATGTCGATGCAGAAACCCTTACAGCAACGCTTGATGTAGATCCCTGACTCTTTCGTCTGATTGCTGCATAAAAGGACAGATGGACAATTATTTAATTAAAAATGTACATCTGTGTGAATGGCCATGAATCATTAATTGTAAAAGGGATTTGGTGTTTCTGGCACTGCCACTGTCACACCGATGAAGTGTGAAATGATTCCACCTCGGGCTCCGCAAAGCTGCCGTGGGAAATTAACATCATTCACAAGTAAATTTTAGGCAGTTGCCAGGCTTTTCATTTCTGCTTTGGTCAGTTCTGCAGTAGGTGGATCTGTGAGCTACTGTGGCAGATGGCAGAAAAAATATGTGTAAAAACTCACACTAATCTAACCTTTTACTCGGTGGAAATTAGTTTTTGTCTTGTAATGCATCTTACGTTTGATTCTCAGGCATTTCAGCATTAATCTGACACAGATTTTATACATGTGAAATTTGAGCCTCACACTGATTTGATCTGTTTGCGGCAGGGTACAGTGTTCCTCATGCACGTCCCACTAAGCGGATCCACGTCTTCCACAATGACAAACGGAGCCTCCTCCAATGTCACGATGGACAGGTGGTCATCCTCTCTGTTTGCTGGTCCCCCGTATAGTTCATAGCGAGGCCACACATGGTACTTCATGGACAGGGAACCGTTCTCCCATTTACCCACCTGGAGAAACATCGAGAAAACAAAAGAGAGTAAGTCTGCCTTTAAAATCATACACCAAGTAAGACTTTATTCCTTTATGTAGTTGCTTAATAGCAATCATGGAGAGACTTGCGGTCTTTTTATTTTCGTCTTTTGTGATTGAGCCTTGAAGTGCCGAAAATAATACTGAAACACATCAACTGGCAGAAATCAAAATAAAAAAAAGAATTTGGATTAAATTTCACACTGCAGTAACTCAAGACCATAAAAAAATAACTGCAGCTCTGCAACTGCAAACAGTTCTGAAATATATCACCAGCGATCCTGCATGGTGTTCAAGCAAAAATATCTCAATGTAATTTTAGAGCTTCTTTTTCTACTTTCTGTATTTTTGTGATGTTGAGATGAGAGGAGAGGTGACTTTTCCTGTTTTTGGATCACATGTCTGTTTCTAGCCACACTATTCTCTGGTGAACACACCACTGGAGATCCACACAGCGTTTCTCTATTGGAGGTTTGAGGATCTCCAACTGCCCCTAGGAGACGACCCCCGAGCCAACACGCCAAACCACCTCAACGGGCCAGTGATGCTTTTTTGACAACTTTGCCAGCCACGGTGTACAAAGCTTTCTTCAACACCAGTTAAATAGTTCAGGTTTATAAAAAGATCCTTCTTCATCCTGCTCCCCGACTGTAGCACAAATGAATAATGATGGAAAGTCAAGCACCAAGATCCACTTGGAAAATGAGTCCCTACTTTCTCTCTAAAGATACCAGGGTGGCTTTTTAGAGAGACAATAGGGACTTCTACAGACTTCTTCTCATAGCTTGTCCAGAAGTCGTAGAGATCTTACCCCAGTTTCCTGAGTTTTAATTAAATCACATTTTTAGAAGAACCCCACCTAAAGCCACTTCCTGCTATCCCAAGTCGTGTTTTCACTATCAAACTAATAATTCTATCCTGGAACAACCTGATTTCCTTTTCTAACTCCTGAAAACAGTTTTGTCCAATAGCCATTGTGTCACTGTGTATTCTTGGCGAGAAGAATTCCAACAAAAAAACTAACCTGTGTTTTTCTTAGATCTCACCATTGAGACAGATTGTCAACATCTTTTTGTTATCAAGTCTCCAGTGACTCCAGAAGTCAGAGAAAGCCTGCCAGAACTCTCTGTTATGGGTCAGTCACACATTAAAGTGACAATATGGTGAGAGCATGCCAGCAAAGAGACGCCTAAAAATCACTAAATGGTGATCAAAGAAACCAACAGGTGGTATTGCTGCTTTAACCAGCGTATTACTATAAATTTGATTAACATAAATTAGATCAACCCTGGCTGCCCTCCAGCTGCCTTCAGAGATTCCAGATGTGTGTATTTTCTGACTGATGGATGAAGCTTCCTCCAGATGTCTCTAAGACCATTTTAATAATGACGGTGGACAGAAGGGAAGCTGAAGGTGTATAAGGTTCCCCTGTAATTCTACCAGCTGAAGGATGGGTGGTACGTTTACAATCCCACTACTACTGAGCCATTATTTAACTGTTTTGGTTTATCATTTAATTTTTCAGTTCATGTCAATTTTATTTATATAGCACCAAATCACATCAGCAGTTGTCTCAGTGTGCCTCAGAAAACCTCAACAACCTGATGACCCACAATGAGCAATCACTTGGCGACAGTGGGAAGGAAAAGCTCCCTTTGAACAGGAAGAAATCTTGGGGAGAACCAAGCTGAGGGAGGGGCAGCCACCTGAGCTTGCCCCTCCCTCAGCAAGTTTTGTTTCTCTATCCCTGCCCCCACTGATATTTAACGTTCCTATCCTCAAATCTTCCATACAGAGCAGAGAGGAAAAAGAAGAAAGACGGGACAGTGAAACCCTTCCAAGAGCAAACTATCTTCTTCTTTTATTGTCATAGGAGCTTTCCCCCGTTTTTCCTTCCTGAGTTTAGTCAGTAGCTTCTTTACACAAAACCCTTTTTGTTTACTTAGCTGGTCGTGACCAACTGCTCTCCTCATCTGTAAAACAGAAAAGTCTGGGGAAAAGTCTGACTCCCACAGACAGTCTTCCAAGGATTTTATCAAAAACGTAGCAGGAGTACAACTGTTGACGCTCGTCTCGTGATACAATATCTGAGGACTGCTACAAAGACTCACCCTCAAGCATTTATTACTCTTTATTTTCAAGATTTATGCCATTCAAACAACCTGTAGTTATACTCTGATTTTCAGCTTCAGCTGCCTTTATTCTCGTCTGTCCACTACCTTCACTGTCCTGCATGACACAGAAGTCTCTGTCATGCTGACCAGAGCTTCTTCATTTCCCTTCGTCAGTCTCGTGCACGACTCCTTCCACTCTAGCCTCATGTCTAATGGGAGAGCAGAACACTCACCAGAGAGAGATGCCATAACTTTTTTGTTTTGTTTGTTCACCTCAACTCAGTTAGTGAAATTACTATCTCAAGAGAGTGTGTAAAAAAAAAGAGGAGAGGAGGAGAGGAGAGGACTGGGACACAGAGTAGAGAATGAGAACAAGGTTATTCTGAAGGGCGAGACTGAAACAGAGGGAAAGTGCAGAATTCAGATAGAGCGTAGAGGACGGGTAGAGAAATACAGAAGTGGATGGAGAGATTAATTGAAGAAAAAAAGAGATGAGAAGCAGCTAATTTTGCAGAGAGAAAGGGAGAGTTTAAAGTAAGAGAAAGAGCCGAGTGTCTGGATGACAGAGAAAGAAAGCCAGAGATGGAGCTCATTCAAATGCAAAATACGGGCTCTTCTGTAGAGGAGTGTCCAGCTGTACGTCTGGAGGGCCCTCTAGCCCTTGTGGCTCTACTCCACTGAATAAGCGTCATCAATTAGTCAATTTCCCCCGGATGGCTCTCACATAAAACCATACCTGGAGACTATGCCTGTGCCCTTTCCTCTGGTTGTGCCAAGTAGGCCAATTTTATGAGCGGAAAGACGTGGGTGGAAGTGGGAATGGATCATCAGCTAATTGGACTTGGTATAATGCGAGGCAGGGGAGGACAGGGAGCTGTGGTGTGAGTATGTAAAGTTAGGTTGCACTCTCATTAAATATGTAAATGTGCTCAAACACATTGGACTCTGGGGAGCACAAACTTGGCAAGGCTGCCTGGAGTGGACAAACTAAGGCTGTGTATCTCTGGGGCACAATGCAGCCTTTTTCCTGTTTGGACAAAAAAAAGGGGGGAGTGAGCTGGAGCAAGTGATGGAGACAGACAGAGATGGAGGTGGGGGGACTTTAAGAAATGAGTGGGGTGTATTGGAGGATAAGGGTTAAAATCAACCAGCCAGGGCAAAAAACAGGACTGGATACTACAGTATACCTGCTACTTGAAAGGTGCAGTGGAAGGATGGTTGTAGCCGGAACTCATTAGGATCCAAGAAAAGTGGTTCAGCTGGAAGTCAAGCTAAGAATTAAACATGAGCGAGGGAATAAGAGGAGGAGGTGGAGGAAAAGGGATGGGGTGGTTCAGGCTGCAAGGGGAGAACGGGATAGAAAGGAGGGAGAGTGGGGTAGAGAGGAGGGGAGAGTCTCACCTTGTTCTCCGATCAGAGGACAGAATATAGATTAGAGAGGCAGAAGAAAGAGAGAAATACGGAGAATAAAGAATAGGGAGAGTCAAAGGAGTCAGACTGCAGGACACAGAAACAATGGAGGGTGAGCATCAGGAAACACAGATGCATGCCGGTGACTTGGCAGGTGGTGATGCGTCAGGTTCATTTAAGGTTGTGGACACGGGATTATTGTTGCCATATGTTCACTACCATCTTCTTTTCCACCTGTGCTTGGAGACTTTTTTCCCAGCCTGTACAATGAAAAATCTGCACCTTCATTCACTGAATGAAAGTTTTACATTTAAAGTTTGACTGACATTTAGTTGTTATTCATTAAGTCGTACGTTTCGATACGCGAGTCAGCAAGTCTCTCGCAGCTGAACTTTCAACCTCTCAGCTTTAAAGGCCTGTGGCACAGTGCGGTGCCTGAACCATTTCTGTGCATCAGACTCAATTTCATCTCTCCATTCTTTAGCTATAACTGCTTATGTGTGACGGTTATATGGAGGCGGAAACCAATCCCAGTTTGCATTATGCAAGAGGAAGGATACAAACTGGGCAGGCTGGCAGTCAATCACAGAGCTGACACATAAACGGACAGCCATTCACCTCTGTGTTCACAGGCAATTTTACCACACAGTTACTCAAACCTGCATGACTTTGTTCTGTGGGAACGTGGAAGCGTTAGCAGAACATGCTAACAAAAAAGGCCACTGGAAGTTGGGAGTCTACTTTTGTCCACAGTAAGTAACAATTAGAATATTATCAGTGTCTGAGCAACTTGTTCTACACACATTGTGTTAAATAATGTCATCACAATCACAGCGCAACTCAACTCAACGTTGTGTCAGTTGACTGTAAATTCTTTGCTAATGGCAGCAAGTCCAGATCACACCCTTAAGGCATTCTTTGTTTCAACAGGACCAAAATTACATCATTTTATGAATCCAGAGTTTTCAGTCATGTGATCGTCATGTGACCGTCTCACTACCCTGGCAGGCAAAACATTACTCCAACATGACCGCAAATAGGGGACACAGAACAAAAGTGTTGTTTTTTCATCTTTCTTGAGTCAAAACTACTTGGATCACCTATCCATGGAGGAAAAACGAAGGTGTTTTTGGTGACTTGTGATCCATATTCTGCCGATGCAGAGCTCCTGTTCAGTGAGAATCTTAAAAAAATCCCTCACCTTACACTGCTGCCGGGATGAAAGCTTTCAAAGTAAGGACAGCTCTCTGTTTTGTTTTGTTTTTTGAGGTAACGAACGAGAAATTGTTCATCGTTCAAAATGCTACATACAAACTACCACATGTAAATCTTGCGTTTTGTTGGCTTGGGCATTTACAAAGTAGGGCCAGTAAAGTTTCAATAGCATTAATTTGTCACATTATTGTTACATCATAACAGTAAAGCTGACTGTGTATTTTTCTGTTGTCAGTAAATCATCCCTACAGTTTAAATGAGCCGTCACTGACAGTCGGGGTCACTGTGGAGAAGAAGGGACTAGTGGCCTGTAAGGCAGGGTTAGCAGAGGTGTGCTTACATGTTGGTGCCATGTCTACACAGTTCTAGCAGCTGTAAAGCTGTACATTCAAAGACTTTCAAAGGATGAGTGGAAGGCAAACAGGGTGGGCGTGTCCCAGTAGCTCTGACATCATGTGAAAACTATGGATTCATTGATTTTTTACATTTTTTTGTCCAGGACATTCTTTGCTCTTGCTGCCTTTAAAACGATTTTCTTAATTAATAAGAAACGTTTTTTAATTGTTATTTGTTTTTAACATTGCTACCATCCAGTTTTTAAAAATGCCCATCCTCTGTCAGTTCTAAATTTTAAATATCTAGTCTGCACGAGGTTTAGGTAAACAGAATGAACCAGAATAGATTCATTACTCTGTATCTTTTTTTATTTAAGAAAAATCAAGCCAAAATGCACGGTGAGAAACTACGTATGACTTTCTCTCATGTCAATGTGGAGGAATTTTGCCCCAGTCTTTTTTGTAATGTTGCTTCACTTCATTGAGATTTGCAGGTGTTCATTCATGCACAGCTAACTTAAGATTCCACTGCATTTTAATCAGGTTAACTGTGACTGGGCAGTACTTTTCTTTTCTTTTTCAGCCACTCTGTTGTATATTTGCTGCTGTGCTTGGGATCGTCGTCCTGTTCCATGGCCTAATTTTAAGCCAAGCATTAGCTGTCAGACACATGGCCTCGTATTTGACTCTAGAATACTTTGGTATGCAGAGGAGTCATGGTCGACTCCTTACAGTCACCTCCACCACTGTGCTTCACAGTTGGCATGAAGTGTTTATGCTGATATGCTGCATTTGAATTTCTCCAAATGTGGGTTGGACATTATGGCCAGATATCTCCACTCATGTCCCATCTGTCGAAAGGACATTGTTCCACAAGTCTTGTGGTTTGTTCGGATCCACCTCTGCAAACCTGAGCAGTGCTGCTGCTGTTTTTAGTGTGAAGAGGCTTTCTCCTGAAAACCCTTTGAAAAAACATATCTTTTCATTCTCTTTCTAATTGTACTGTCATGAACTTTAACATTTAACATGCTAACCGAGGTCTGTAGAGTCTGAGATATAGCACTTCTGTTGTTTTTAGCAATTTCTCTGAGCATTAAGCGATCTGACCTTGGGGTGAATTTACTGGGACCTCCACTCCCGGAAAGTTTGGTGTAGGTCTTGAGAGTTTTCCACTTGTAAATAACAGAATGATCAATCTCAGATTGTTTGGAAATGACCTTATAACCCTTGCCAGATTGATGCAGAGCAACAATTGCTTCTCTAAGATCATTGATGTCTTTCTTTCTTGGCATTGTGTTAAAACACAACTGAATGAAGTTTTAACACTGCTTCTGCATTTTGCCTTGTACTTTTTATTATCATGATGTCTGTATATGTAAACTTTTTTAAATGAACGAGGGTATACTTTCTTAACAAGCCTGTATTTGGGAAGAACTGCTATATCAACCAACTCTGACACTAATAACATCATCACATGTGAAACGGACCTGAAAATGAATAACTTCTTTATAAGCAGATGAGGATTGGTGAATTCTGAATATCTGTATGTATGGAATGGTATAAAAAAGTTACTAATTTTACTCAGAGAATACAGTTTCACTCCATATATTTACCTTGATCTCCATGTCCCACCCTGTCTTTACAATAACTTGCTGCCTGTTAGTTCTTAAGGGTATCTTAACATCTTTTTAGTGGAAAAAAATAGATTTTTTTTGGAGACAGCGCATAACCAGGAATGATTTTGTAACAAAAAAAAAGCTGCATAATAAATAGGCAACTGTTAACCAAAGTTTTGAAATTAAAACAGCTCTGGAGCAGCATTCAAATAACACATCACCACTCTGGAGCCTCTGCTGCAGTGCATTGCTCAAAGGCACCTTCACTGAGCTGATAATATCTAATCAGAGTAGCGCCTATAAGGCTTAAGGCTTAAAATGCTTGAAAAGTGAAAATCAGACGATAAGAGATCCAGATAAAAACACACAGATACTCGCGGACTTCATAGGGAACAGCTAACTCATTGCTTCTATTCATTTTAACAGTTTACAAAATGTTTCACTGTTAACAACAGAGGACAATTAGGTTAGTCAGGACTTACAATTTTATGCAGATCGGCTGTTTTTTTCATATGAGTGTCTTACCCTCCCCCCCCCGACACACACACAGACGGTCAGTGACTCCCTCTGTCTCACCCTGTCCCACTGTCTCTCCTTGTTGAGCAGAATGATGACCAGCTTGGGATGCATCTGGTATCCATCCTCACTGAACGACAGATTACGTCCCTCAAACGTCACATTCATCAGGTACCTGCAGAGAGAAACATTGAGGAGAGAAACAGACTGACGCATATATCACTTGCTGGAAAATATCCTTGTCACTGGCATTTCACAAATGTCTCATTTGTTCTATATATCTACATCCATTCAGGTTCCATTACTCAGTTCCCCAAACGTTAAAGTTTGATTGCACATCAAGTTATTTTTTAAGCATCTTTTCTGACAAACCCAGTGATATTACATAAATTCGTCATCTGCCAAGAAACAGCTATCAACTAATGTCGAACCAGCTCTTCCATAAATAGATATACATTAGTCATCACTTGGATAGACATTTGAACAGAACAGCAGATGATGGTTTTAAGACGGGACTAAAGAAAATGAATTTCAGCAAATTATGTCATCCCTAAATGTCAAATATTACATTTCAATCGCTGCCAATGATTCACCTTTTCTGTTGTGACATTCAGTGCGAAATTTTGTGTATTTGCCCTCTGATATTTCCCCATCACGAGCTGGATGAAAAAGTTGATACCAAACCTCTATCTGTTAAATAAAAGCTACAGTCAGCAGTTAGGTAGCTTAGCGCAAAGACTGGATACACAGGGAAACATTAGTCACTCAGTACTTCATCCTTCAAACGTAACAAACGCGGAAATTCACACGTTGTACAAGGTGTGAGAAAAAAATTCTACATCTCCAGCATTAAAAACAATTAAAAATGATATCAATCAGACTTTGAAGACTGACCCTTACCATTCAGTCTTATACATGTACCTATCTCTGGATTGTTTTGATAGTAGCTGCTATTTTCTTTTTAGATCAGTCTCTCTGTTAGAGTCTGCAATTTCACCACTTATACATCATTTAAGAACATCTGTGTCCAACTGAGTCAGCCTCATGTCTCCGATCATCGCTGGTAATGACAGCTGGTTCTGCAACTACAATCTTAGAAGCAAACAGGAGTTTTTACATGGATGAATCTGCAGTGCCTGAAGGTGACGGTTAAGGTCAGCGTGGACGAGGATTATGCTTTTTTTGTGACATTTACCAGTGCGCACACTGTGAATTCATCTCACAGGATCGGACTGTCAAAGCAGAGTGAGTGCAATGAAATGATCAGAGTGGCTTAAGTTTGCAGAGAGACTCCCAACACATTGCGATCAATCTGAGTAAGTCTGCAACCAGTCTCTTTTCAATTGGAGACTCGGCTAGTTGTGTTCTGGTTTTATTCTTATATAAAAGCAAGGCTGCCAAGCTCCTTAATCACTTTACAGTTAAATCACAATCCTGCCGCAGCGATGTCTCTATTTGTGGAGGAATGTCTCAAATCTATCTCATGTTCTGTCTGGACTCTGAATGTAATTAGTTTATGTGAATTTCTAATTAATGTGAAATTCTGTAAGCTAATTTATCACATTGCATAAGACTGCATGTAACTGCCAATTCAACCGCGATCAATCAAACTGATAGCAGACTGACTTCGTCTTATTGCCATTTTATCATCATCTTAATGTGCCAAAGTCGCTTTGGAGACGACAACTGCGAGTGATTACAAGTTCTTTGTTTACGGCCTTAACTGTGGTTCTGCTACAGTCTCTAGCCACTGTTCTCCCTCTGGTGACTGTAGCACAAGAGACAACCTTGAGAAGAAAAAACAGAAACTGTTGTGACTGTTGTCGAGGGGCAGCACACACCATTGGCAGGATTTTCCTTCTGTGGTTAATTTTGCTTCTCTGTCTTCTTTGTCAGAGACCCAAATCGTAATCAAGTCGAAGGGTTGCTGTCTAACACAGTCGAGGACCAAATCCAGTGCACATTACATATGAACACATGCAACAAGCGCATGAACAAGTGATTTTAAAATAGCAGTCATTCTGGGCTGAAATCTTTTGCCATGCAAGTTACTGTTTCTGACCAAGAAACAGCACTCAGACCACACTCTGAAAATGTATGCTTCAAAAAAGCGGCTCATTAGCGAGCTTTAGAGGTTCTGGCAGGTGGATTTTTTTATTATTTTTTTTTTTTACCTTTATTCACACAGTCAGGGTAGTTGCTTCACTCTGTTTTCAGTCTTTAAGCTAAATTATGTTCTCTGTCTTCCTGTCTGGGGGGAGATTTCTGCATGAAGGGCTGCCAAACACAGCCATGAGAACTGTGATTAAAAACATTATTAAAATCCAGCTTATCCATTGTCCTCCTCATAAGATAATTACAGAGAGATATAAAAAAAATCTACAACCAAACAGCTTAAATATTCACTAAATATACAATTTGAAATAACTGCTCGAACACAATTTAAAATCTATGAGCAATTTGGAATGAATTTTTCCTGGAGCTGAAGGGACACACATATGAGCAATGCAGTTTTTATCGGGTGTCAGAAGTGTGTGTCAGGTGGAATAATTTCACTTCCCTGCAACTAAAACAACACACACACACACTCAGCAGTGCCTTACCCTCATGCAGAGGGTATGGTTATTGTGCGTGGGAGTGTGTAAGTGCATGTACATGAGGACAGCAATGTTTATGTCAGATGAACTCGAATTCACTTCACTGTCATCCCACACACACACACACACACAGACACACACTCTCTCTTAACTATTTCACTCCCTCACCCCTAGCCTTCCCGCTCTGTGACTGTTTCCATGGAAACACTCTACCTCAAAAGCATGCACGCTATATATATATGGAGATGAATAAATACATGGCAAAAGATACTGCATCTGAAAGTGTGTGCATGTAGAGGATTGTATGTTGATGGGATCTATCTATCTATCTATCTATCTATCTATCTATCTATCTATCTATCTATCTATCTATCTATCTATCTATCTATCTATCTATCTGTGATGAAATGACTTATGTAATCCAGCAATTACTCTAATGCCAGCTTTCTTATTCTTTCCTCTCTATCAAAAATTGATATTTTCAATGGGCTGTGATGATCACACCATCTCATGCAGCCCCATGTGTCCGGCTTACAGCCGCTCCTGTAGAACCTTGGCACTGATACAAAGTGCATAGAATCTGCTGCATAAATCATAAGCCATTTACAAAATGACTCGACGCTGCGGTCCCTTTAATCTTTACTGAGCAAGCTATTGTTACATGCTGCAATTCAGAGCCTGTGTGTGTGAGTGTGTCTATGAGTGTGCACGTGAGCATCCTACACACTGACAGCAAGGAAACACAAGCATATGTGTGTTGCCATAGCAGCCACAACCACTGTTACTATGGTAACGGTAATCTCGCAGAGGGTGGGAAAGAGACGCAGAGAGAGTGAGAGGGGTGGGATTCAAAGAAAAAGGGGGAGGGGATGGGTCATAGTACAGGCAGATTTCAACACGTCTCTCTTCCCCGCATCATCCTGCAACTTCTGTGTTTACAGGAAAGCAATCTGTGTCCTCTCTTCATTCAAGCACATTCTCTGAACTTCCTGTAAATATAATAAAACTGGACATACATCTCCAGACACAGTGATAACAGCTTAGTAAGCAGCAGTCTCTGGGAGTGACAAATGAAGCCAAAGCAGAAGTGCAGATCCTTCAAAGACCATTTGAGACTGAAAAAGAAAGAGAGTCAATCCCCATAGGGTCCCTTGTTAAAGTTGAACCTTGCAGCAGAAAAAAAGTATGTTTCCTGCTTGGTACAAAAAATATGTTTGGTTTAAGTAGCCAGTTTCATCGTTTATAACAACTGTACCAGACAATTTTTTTCCTATTACTCAGCCTTTTCAGGTTTTGAAGGCTCAAAATTAGGGGTGTGGCTGCTTTGACTGTAAACCTACACAGGTGATTAGCCACAAGCGGTGTGCTAGGCGTCACCTCAGCACATTCTGGTCACTGAACTGAGCTTTGGGTCATGTTTTTGGTGCCCTGTGGAGCATTTTAATGCAACTATGACATTTAAAATGGCTTTCTGTGCAGGTGTTTGTGTGGTGTAGTTTTGCCAAGCAAAACTGTAGTATTTTAAATGTATGTAACTTAGCACTAAATTAACAGTTGTCTGCGTTTGTGTGTTGTACCTATATACCAATCAGGTATAACATTATGACCACCTGGCTAATGTTGTGTTGGTCCAGATTTTGCTGCCAAAACAGCCCTGACCCATCGAGGTACGGACTCCACTAGACCCCTCAAGGTGAAGATGTTAGCAACAGATCCTTTAAGTCCTGTAAGTTGTGAGGTGGAGCCTCCATGAATCAGACTTGTTTGTCCAGCACATCTCACAGACGATCAATTGGAATGAAATCTGGAGAATTTGGAGGTCAACTCAACATCTCAAACTCATTGTTGTGCTCCCCAAACCATTCCTGAACCATTTTGTGACAGGGTTCATTATTACAATTTCCATGAAAGAGTGTACGTGGTCTGCAACAATGCTTAGGTAGTTGGTACTTGTCAAAGTAACATCCACATGGATGGTAGGACCCAAGGTTTCCCAGCAGAACATTGTCCAAAGCAACAGACTGCCTCCGCCAGTTTTATTTCTTCCCTTAGTGCATCCTGGTGTCAGGTGTTCTCCAGGTAAGCAACACACACACGCATCTACATGATGTGAAAAATGCTCAATTTTCCTGTGTCTAACACATCAACTTTGAGGACAAAATGCTCACATGCTCCCTAATATATCCCATCCACCGGTGAAGAGATAATCAGTGTTATTCGCTTCACCTGTCAGAGGCCTGATCGGTGTACAGTCCATGGATGCAGTATGCTAACATTAGCTAACTACCAACATGTTCTCACTCCCAAACCATAATATTTGAGGCTAGGTGACAAATCGTCAACAAGTTATGCTTCCGGGCACCAAACACGTCCCTAAATGACGAGATTGGAAAAATGAGGAAACATGAGAACCGTTTGGACTCAATCTTTACATGTTCGTTCATTTTACTTAAATTGCTTTGGAAAACACTATTGAATGTCATTAAAGTGCTGGTTAAGGTTTGGGATAAGGTTATGGTTATGGTTAGAGCTGGAATACATGGCTAGAACGTGTATTACCGTGGGACCGTCATTATTCCTCAGGAACGCTGCGGGACGTGACAAATCATCAGGATGTTACGCCTCCGGAGTGAGAACCGGCTGTGACTACTAAGGTATTTGCCCTCTCCTCCAAAAATGGTCACTTCTGTCTCTAAAGAACCAAGATGAAAAAGCACAAAATGGCTCAAATGTAGGCTTGAAAACAGATCTTTAAAAGACAGTGGATAACTCACGGTGGCTATCTCCATCTTTTATTTACAGTCCATGCAGTTTACTCTGCAGCAAAACTCACAGAGGCATATAAAGACTAGAGCTGCAGGCATGCAGAGACTGTTATTCCAAAGCTGGGTGACAGGATGATTGCATGTCACCATCACTGCCTTCCTGTAATGTGAACACAAACCGATCCCTGCTTTTCCATAAGTTACTGTATGTGTCATGAGATGGTATAAAGTTATGTGGATGGTAGGAATCTGAATACGCAGGTGTGACTAGCATAATAAGACAGAATCACATCCACCTTCCCCACTAAAATGCATGTTTTGATATCCTGTTGAACCTGTCAGTTTCCTGCACGAGCCAGAGGAGAGTATCTCAGCTGTGCTGTACAAGAGGTGAATTAAAATTCAAACAGCAGCAGCTGTCTTCACCTGGCGAACAAGAGCTAGTAACACTGACCGGAGTCCAACATGTACTACTCCAATCAAATCTACAGAAAACGATTTCTACATTCAGGAAACGCCTCATATTTTTTGCAGCGTGAACCACAATGCAGCGAATCCATTTGTATGCGTAGGTTTATCTAAAGACAAACTACAACAACACAGCACGCAGCAGAACACTTCCCATGCTAACTCCATGGCCTGACACAGATAGGTTTTAGCGCATGTTCTGTGTGAATAATGGAGGAGTTGTGTAAAATATTGATAAGTCAGTTTTAATAAATTAACCCTGACATGAATTAATTATGAATTACACTCCTTAGCAATTACTGTGGTACAGTGTAATCACTGGATCTGAGGAGGAGGGATCTATACTGAGAGTGATAACAAGCCTTGTATGGCTCCGTGCGGCTGAGGTAGAAAAACATACTGAAGCTTTGTTGCGTGCACACTTGGGGTATAATGTGTGAATGCGAGGGGAGGTGTGACTATATACATTCAGCTGCATCCATATATGACGAGTGAACGTGTAAACAAAGCTGCGCTAATGGGAGCAGAGGGAAGAAGCATGGACATCAATATGTGGCTTTGACACATGATTGACAACACTTAATTAAAACTAATTACAGTGAAATTTCTTTAAAGCGCTAGCCCTCGAACAGACTGGATTGTCTACATTGCAGAGATAATGGATACCTGAGGCAATATTCTCCTCCTCTTGATTTTCTAATTTCAGAGCATTTTGGAATAAAACTTCAAAAGCCTTAAAAGACAAACCTATGTACTGTACTGCTATACAAATTGAAAATTATAATAGCCTGCAGCAAAAAGGAGGCAGGTGAAGCTGGGACGCAGCAGAGAGGAGGAAAAAAAGAGCGGGAAGCATGTAATAAAAAATACTGGAGAAAGGAAAAGATTATGTGAGATAAAATAAGAAACACAGAAAAGCAGAGGACTGGATAAACGTGGCAGACAAAAAGAGATTTAGTGACAGGACAGATGAAAAGATTTATAGGCAATAAAGATGGAGAGACGGGAGATGGAAGAAAGAGGAGAGAGGATTCCTGACCTACTTCCAATCAAGCCCCATCAAAAACAGGTACCTTTCTGCCACCTCCCACTGCCTGCCCCATAAACACACACATCCAGCTGGGCTCCACAGACTCACACACACACGCAAACACCGAGTCGGACACGCCATTGGCACACACTCATTTCTCAGTGCAACAGGGTCAAAATGCAACTGCAGATTGTTCTGTATCCAGAGCACGCGTGCAAACACACACCAACACACTGACGCACACACACGTGTATATACTTTAATATATTTATATATATATATATATACCCCATATTGAAAGCCTTACTGAGGCCACAGAAGTTCAAAAATGCCCACGGAGCTTAAAAGCACTTGACACCTTTCCAAGACCAACCTCATCTGGAACCTGTCCACGCCTGGCAAGGTCAGGGCCAGTGTTGTCAAACTCATGATTCTCACACTGTTGTGTATTGCTCGCTGCTGGCCTCTACTGCCACCTCTCCCTCGCTCTGTCCCTCCCTCTCCTCTGTGCTTTGCTCTCTTCTTCTTCCCCTTCCTGCTATCTTCATTTGTCAGGCTCATGCTGTAGAATTAGCTGGAATGTCACAGCGCTGGCTACAATGGACTTAATTTACTTAGTGGAGTGACGCGTCCTTCTCTTGTGGTATTCTATGAGGCACTGAGGGCCGAACAAGAAAATGCTAATGTATGGCTTATAAATTCGAGAAGATGACCGTGACCTTAGAGCCAATCTTCCTCGTTCACCAGCAGACTGAAATGTAAACTAGATTCAATTTACATATTCCCCATGCATCTCTTACTGACCTAACTCGTGCATAATCCACAAGCTGGACCAACTTGTGTTGGAGCTACAATACAAATTTTTCACTCGTACTTTGGGACATATGTATTTCCATATAATCTTCGGCTTTTAAGAAGGTTTAAAAATGTATAACTGCCACCGGCCTTCCTTGATTTCTTCACCATCTGCTTCAGATTCTTAACCACGCCCTTCAAAGACGTCCTAAAAAAATGTTGTGGAATATATCTAAAGCAAGAACAAGGTACGGGTACTTCTCGCTACTCGCTACCACTCTTTAAACCTGAGATCCCCAACTGGAGAACTTCTACCCTGTAGGCTATCTGCAGTGGCCGTGGTTTATAATGTACCAGAACCTAAGAAAGGATCGCACGGAGAAAACAAGCTGAGGATTCATCCGTGTTGTCATATAATACTGTAGATACATGTTTGCTGTTAGCATGTTTGCTTACTGTTAGCTTGTCACTTCTGCAGCTGGTCCGTCACGTTCTTGTGTCCCTAAAAACACTTCTGCTGTGTTTTGTGAGATTGTTTTTGGTTTTGTGAGCTTTTGCTGTGTATTTTTATATTTCTGTTATGTTTCGTGTGTTTTGCAGCACTTTTCCATTTGCTGCTGTTTTCTTAAGTACGTTTGACCTCTCAGGGCCACCGTACATCACAGTAAAAATATGGGTTTAAAAGTGAAATCTGTAGCTAGTGTGTGTAAACATTAAAGCACCCAATTTTATAGCACTAAAAGTTAGTTTATTTACCTAAATGTTTCAGATTGGCACATGTGGATCGTGACTTAGCTGTGGGGCAAGCTCCGGACCTATATTGATTGCCGCAGTTTCTGATTGGTCCATTTTCCATGGATGTTTTTCCAGCTTAATATGTTGAGCTTTAGAGATGAAGGCGTCGTTTTCAGGTTTAGCTGCTAAATGCCATTTTCGACAGCTTAGAATTAATCGTGCCCCTGCTTGATTTATTAATGATTTACTTTAAAGGTCTGCTTGAAATTTTTACAAATGGAGTTTGTATTCACTGGAGAGAACACAGAGTGTAAGGCTTCCCAGACGCAGGAAAGAGCTTTTTGATTGAGCTGCCTTCCATCCATCTTTCATTCGTTGACTCACTTAGTAGTGAACGAATCGAGCGGGAGGGCATCGGTCCATGCAGCCAAGCAGCCATGCAAGCCGGGCAACTAGGCGTCCGTTCACTTTCTAATATATAGACTCTAGGCCAAATGCTAATCTCTTGATTGAACACTTGAAGACAAAGGTTATCACCAAACAAATTTAGTTAAAGCAGAAAAGGGGCGAAGGATCTTAGCAGTGCTTGCAACTGATCTAATCAACAACACAGCTAAGTTGATTATAAAACTGCAGGTCTGCAGCGCAGGCACCAGCTAGGGAGGAGCAGAACGGTAGAGATGAGAGGAAAAATCACTAGAGAAGAGAGGAGAGGGGACAAGAGGAGAGGCGAGGAGGTGTGAGAAGATAAAACGGTAGAGCAGCCCTCCACAGAACAGAATAAAAGTGGAACAAAGCAGAGCAGATGTAGGAAAAAAAAGCAGAGCAGGGCAGAACAAAAACAGAAGACTACGGGGCGCGAGAGGACAGAGTTACGAGGAAGCCGAGCAGAGCAGAGAGAACGCGGCAGAGAGACCACAGCAGAGTTGAGAAGAACAAAGCAGTGCGCAGCAGACCACAGCGAGGCAAACACATGAACAGAAGAGAGAGGAGGGGGGGTGTATTCTGGGGCAAGAGCAGCTGCCATAAACTCCACTGTTATCTCAAAGCAGTAAGCAGCGGTGAAACAAATGCAAAAGCTTCAGAAAGGAGAGAACAACAGGCAGGGGCTGAAATGACATCCAAAGAGTAGACTGGAACAGACAACAAAGCTTTGTTGCCTTTGTGCAGGATGCAGTTAAGCTCGGACCATGAGCAAAAAAATTACACACATCCCAAAAGAAGAGCCCGAGTTTCCACAGTAGGCTCCAGGTTTCTCTGGCGTCTTATGAGCGTGAGAAGAGTATTTCGGGATGTATGCGTGCTTGCAATCAGCAGAAAACTTGCAGGAGAAGGCAGAAAAAGACTGTTTATGCATCTATACATCTGTCTGAATCAGCCAAAAGGGGTCAGTGCATTTCGTTTTCTGTGCGAGTGTCTGTGATCTGCCGCCGGTGTCCTGAAGCGATACTGACAGTCTCTTTAGCAAGCATACACACATATGCTGCCCTGCACTACACCTGTGCACACATGCACATGTGGCTTTCCTTGACAGTTTGTCTCTCTTTAGGGCAATAAAAACACACATACCCACGCACATCTATCTCCAGCAGACGCGCAGAGTGGCGGATGGGGTGAAACTGCCACTGAATATAATGCTGCGCTGAGCTCTGGAGCGCAGCACGACAGGGGATAGTGTTCGCCGACTGAAACGCCATTGGGACCAATTAGGCAGCGCGCAGAGCAAAGCGCAGCCGAACGCTAGGCTTCACATCCAGTTCAAAAGGCCTGCTGCTGGGACGGACAGCTGAAGGGGTGGGGTCGGTTTTCCTGAAGATGGCAGCATGTGAAGGGGGTGTTTGTGCGCGTAGGGTATTATTACGTGGGGGGAGGATGATCACAGCATGCAGGGGATGGTGTTTGCACGCGCGTGCTGCAACATCTGCTGCACCAGTGATGACGGTGCCATGGTGATCGTGGGGATGTTAGACCACCAGAACGTTGCGATTTTAAAGCAGCATCCACAAATGACTCCCACATCAACTCGGACACATTAGCGTGAATAAACAGCTTTAAACAAACATGACCAGTGCTTTGTGGCATTTCTTCTATATTGTACAGAAGTGTATGGTTTGCACCACAGAGCTGGTTTTCGTGAGATATGTGCTGAACTGCTGCAGGGCAGAAAGCAAAAGGAAAAGGAACGTGGTTCCTAGAGAACACCAAGACTGCTGCAGAATGACATATTCAAGCAGCGCGCAAGTGGCAACATCCAGCAGAGAGCTGAACGTTTTATGGGAAAGCAGGCTTATTGATAAAGAACGCAAACCGCACCACCAGAAGCTCAGTAATTAATAAAAGTAAGATCCAAGATGTCACTTAATACTACTTAATCTTTTTGTTTTGGCTGCTTAAAAGTTTTTTTGCAGTTTGAGAACTGAATGAAGATGTGCCAGATCATAGTTCAATTTCAGACTTCTGTTAACTAACAGGTATTTGTCCAGGTAACAGTAAAGGGGCATGAATTTCTGTTTCTGGCTGGACTCTGAGTATAAGCGGCTAATGTGAATTTGTGATTAATGCAAATTTCTGTATATGCAGACAGCAACAGACTTGTGATTTTCACTGATTTAATTCACTGTCACTGCCAACTCGACTCCATTCATTGTAAACTGATGGCAGACTGACTCTAATTATTTGCAGCATCACTAGAAGTTGTGTCACAAATGTAGAAAAATGAAAATAAAACTATAATTTCGTTATCCTTGCATAACGACAACAAAGACCCTCGAATCGTACATTTAAATGTCACACTATTGCTTTGCGTGCAATACTATAAGTGCCGATCAAACCAGATAAACTAACTGAGACTGCTCACCCAGGTCCATTAAGTGTGATCATGGTGCTTTGACATGCTACGCCCTCTCCACCTTCACTCACCTGAGCACTTCGTTGGGGTTGCCTGAGATGGGGGTCTTTCTGTCAGGAGCTCCGTGGCACTGAGACTTCAAGAGGGTGTGAGGCCCGCGGTCCATCATCATGGTAGAAGTCGCCATAGTGATGATCGCCACACCATCGCGAACCCGCGCCTCTAAGCCGTAGTCCCATTCATCATAGGAGACAGAAAGCAGGCCTGGAAGCAAGAAGAGGAGAGAGATCGTTTAGAGGAAATGCAGAAAGAAGGTAGATGAGGGGTTTTTGTTTTAAAGGGAGGTGAGAAGGGAAGGAGTGATTCTACGGAGGAAAGTCAAGACACAGTGAGACGGACAGATGGAGGAAAGTAAACCGGGGAGACAGGGGGATCAGTCTGCTAGGATATATAGAGTGTACATGCTTTGAACACACTCCAAGAGACAGAGCATACACTACGTAGTGACTCAGAGAGCAGATGAATAGCACTCCCATTCTGACTGATTAAGAGTCTATCACCTTGCTGTGTTTGTCCATCTGTCTGTCTAAAGTACGTCCTGTACTGTCTGTTTGTCGGCCTTTGCACTCTCCGCACGCCTGTTTATCTGTCCTTCTGTCTGCCCGAGTCCTGTTCGCATTTGACAATCTGTCAAATGTTTAGGAACATTTATTTGCAGGTCTCTCTCTGTCTGTGTGCCTCCATGCCCATCTCTCCCGATGCCCTTCCAAGTGCCCATCAGCCCATTCAGCTGTTTGCCAGGATACCTGTCGTTCCTCCACCACGTCCTTCTCTGTAGCTATTCGAAGCATTCTCGAGGATGAGGACAGCGCTCGATTTTACAAGTCTCTCTCATTTGGTCTAGAGTCGCTTGAAAAATGTAAACAGCCTGGTGGCAGGCAGCAAATCGCAAACACTAAATTTCCTGTAGGTATCCTAAAAACCTGACAATAACTTGCATGAATGTGAAAATATTTTCTTAATGTTAAATCTTTGTAAAAAAAAAAAAAAGGCGTTAACTTACTGTTAGGCTCTTTTGGATGTATTAAAACACAGCTGCTATGAAAATGAGTTTCACTGATATTAAACTGCTGTTATTAGCAATAAAATCCATTACAATATTCAATTTTAATAATGATAAACCCATGACTAATAGTCATCATTAATTGATTACTCATGGTGCATGTTTCCCAGCAATAAACCTTGTGCACAGTGTTTATCTCTTTTTAATGACCAGTCATTAAGTTCCCGTGTTCAGCGGTTCAGGACTTCATCATGCTGGATTTAACAAGGGGATTGTCCTTAAGCACGGCACACAAGGATTCATTTTGGAGCATCATTTGGTAACAATTTCATGCCTTTTTGGCTTAGGTTACAGTTCAAAGTTGGAGCAGGTGTAATTTTAATATTAATTGGGTGGTGTAAAGATGTTCACCACCCAATTATTACTAAAATAATCCAATCAGCAAACATGCAAACATGGAAATCTTTTTTTTTCTTTTAAGAAAAAAGCAAGCGTTTCGGTGTTCGGTGGTCATGTTAGAGAAGGTGGCAATCAGTGGTAGGCATTGCCGATCAAACAATTTAACACTCAAACCTTTCAAGTCAAAAGTCGTAACTACCTCCAGGTTTAAAATTGGCTACAAAAATGCCTTTATGACTTCTGAAAACAGCCAACAGCTGATTGTTTTGCCTGTTTAGGAGCCATTAGAGGCCCCCTGGGTTCAAGCTCTCAGGGTTTGTAAGCTTGTAATTTATCTGACTCTCTTCCATCTAATCTGTCCATCTTTCTGTCCATCAGCAGGTCTGCATCTATCTGACAATGTATGACCACATGTCAGCCAGCCCGCTACCATGTCAGCGTGCAGAAATAGACAGGCAGCCTGGCAACCTGCCTTCCTCACGGGGCCTCTGCACTGACAGCTCGGGCCCTTCAGGACCACATCTCATGTCACACATTGTCGACACTTTCTCACCACTCGCTCGCTGCGTTCCCCGTTCCTTTTTACGTGCTTGACTTTTTATTGCTTTAAGAGCGCGACTTTCTTCCCAGGAAGACATACGCGAGACGTGTGTGTCGGGAGCACGCGGGCGGACGGTTTGATCTCTTATTGTCGCAGCTCTCTTTTGGGCATGTAACAAGGCATTACAATGTGGCAGGACATCTCCCTCTCACACATACAACCAAAATCACAAACACTGCGGACATAACGCATCCACAACAAGCAAACTGATCGGAAAACATAACAGCAGATATTTCTGGAAACAGTTTATTATTGCCAGTGATGTCAGACTGGGTGGTTACGTTAGCACAGTGTGTGTGGCAGTCGTGTGCAACTTTGATCAGGGGAAAAAAGAGACAGAAAGGCTGTTAGTAGGAGAGAGAGAGAGAGCTGAGAGGGACGAGGAGGGGAAAGAGTGACAGAATGAGCAGAAGAGAGAGAAAGTCAGGCAGCAGCAGAGACACAAAGATACAGACTCAAGAAACACGGGAAGATGAAGGGAGCTGAGACTTGGGAGCAAGTCAGAGGAGGCTGAAATAGTAACACAGAAGAAAAAAAACAGAAAAGTGAGGGAACAGCAGCAAAATATAGAGAAGGAAGAAGGAGTGGGTGAAGAGATGGTTTCCCAAAGCGCTACTTAAGGAAGGGATCAGCGGAATTACCCGTGAGATTTGGAGGCTCTTCATCACACACGGTGCAAATTATTAAGTGTGCCTTGTAAGCAAATTAGGCCCGCAGCTAGCGTGCAACTCCTGGTGAACCCTGAACCGCCAGAGTCCGCAGAGGACACAACCAGCGAAACCAACAGTCACATGCGGTGCCGTGGTGTCATTTCACTCTGTGCTGATTTAGAAGTTGGTGCGCTTGACTGCCACTTGCTGCAGGCTTAATGTGGCTTTTCTGATCTTGATGCTTACACTAGGCATGTTGGTTTGTCCAGAACTATCCCAACTGATACTGGATTCTTATGTCAAATGCCACACAGAAAATAAAAAATAAAAAAACACATAGAAACATGTCCTACATGCACTCACTAGCCACTTTATTAGGTACACCTTGCTGGTCCTGGGTCGGATCATCTTTTGTCTTCAGAACTGCTCATTCAGAATTAACAAGGTGCTGAGTAAACTCAGAAACCAGACTGATATGGTTTCAGCTTTGTCACATGGTGTACTATCCTGCTGAAAGCAGCCATCAGAAGATGGACACACTATGGTCAAAAAAGGATGGACATGGTCAGCAACAATAAGTAGGCAGGCTGTGAAATTTCAGTAATGCTTAATTGGAACTAAGACGTCCCCAACACCATTTCCACCAACACCACAAGCCTGAACCACTGATACAAGGCAGGATGGATCCATGTTTTCATACCTAAACGGTATGAAAGCTGACGCTCACATGGAATGCCTTAAGAGACATCAAGACTCATCAGACCAGGTGTTTTTCCAACCTCCTATTGTGCAATTTTGGTGAGTCTGTGAAAACTATAACCTCAGTTTCCTGCTCTTAGCTGCTGTTGAAGCCCATCTGCTTCAAGATTTAATGTATTGTGTGTTTATATGAATACCTCGGCTGTAATGAGGGGTTATTTTCATTTTCACCTTCAGAATACCCGTTTACTCAATCACTTTTTTAGGCCATTCTCTGTAAACCCCCAGAGGATCAACAATTTCTGACAACAACAACTACGTCACGTTCGGTCACTGAAATGACCTTTCTTCCCCTTTCAGCGGGTCTTCTTATTCATGTCTACATGCCTAGAAGTACTGACCAGAGAGCAGTAGGGCCGGGTTCGAGTCTGACCTGCAGCCCTTTGCTGCATGTCTTCCCCTCTCTCCCCTCTTTCCTGTCTATCTCCACTGTTTCTATCCAATAAAGGCCAAAAAATAATCTTAAAAAAAAAAGGATCTGGCAACAAAGACACTGCTTCACTCCAGAAAAAATAAAGATTTTAAACTGGCGTCTTTCTGGACAACTCATATGTTGTCATATGTAGACTCATGTTTGTTATAGGCCAATATGTCATCAAGCTGATAAATATCTGTCAGGGTTATATAGAGTTAACAATTGCTAACTTTCTCAGACTACTAGGATTTCGATGCTGTTCTTCTACGTCTTTGCACTTCAAGACAGACAAAACCACAAAGCAGAGGCATTTGGAAAGCTTTAGCATTTTAGTGATTACAAAGGTGAGGCTGTTCTCAGTACAGGTTTTACAGACTGTCACTGCTGAAGCTGTTTAGAGGAAACTCATCAGCCAACCATCACTTTCATTTTTCTGGCAGGAGCAGCACGAACAAGCACAGATCCTACAGGAGCAGAGCTGTGAATCAAAGCTCGGCCATCTGGATACTGATGGTTTCTTTGCATGCTGTCTTACAACACTGTATTTTATACTTAATACGCTATTTTTAATGACGTTTTTAAGTAAAGGTAAATCTAAATGATCTTGTACTTGACAAAAGCGACGTCATAAAAAGTCGTCTTACTTTGAGAGTTCTGTGAGATTATTTTGGCACATTCTGCATCCTGTTCATCACGCATGAAACAGAAGGATGACATTTAGCCTAAAATGTGTCACTTTGTCCCATGTGATTCATGTCATGATAATTCAGTGTTAACTGAAAGAGGTTCGTGTGTGTCCATCAACGCAGCCACTCCACGCAGCTCTACTTTGCAATCATCCAGGCGGTACACGAGCGAGACGCCATTATCTCAGCGGCAACATAAATCAAGAGGGACGTTGTTGTGTGATTTACATAACTGATACGGTGATATATCAAACTTTATAGAGTGGAACCCTAATTTGTAACAGACAGAGTGACACAAACGCACACGCACGGACACAAACGCGCACAGAATTCAGTTCACCCTGTCCAACGAGTAAACACCGGTCGTCCTTCACCATATGAAGTACACGGCAGTGCGCAAACACACAACCCATTTGATTACATTCGCTCATTATTTTCTCATGCAAATTAAACCCTGAAACAATCGTAACTTTCACAGACAAATGCACATAGACATTGCACACCGAAACAAAAACAAAAGCACACACAGGCCTGCAAACACACTCCTAGCGCCCATTCAGAGTAAATCATCTGTGGGTGCCAATAGGGGAACAGAGGTAAAAAGTTTGAGTTACGGTGCCTGAACGGGACAACGGTCTCAGGTTCCGCCTGGAAAACCATTTCCCAGAAACTGCTGAGGACAGGCGGCAGTGTAATTTCTCCCCTCTGCTGTAAATCAACCAGCCAAACACCAACAAATTACAGCGCTCATACATCCAGCTTAGATATACTACCTCCTCTACAGTTTTCTCTCCCACAGAGAGCCAAAAGTTGAGGAAAGTTCCATTAGTTAGCACGGTGGGGACATCACTAACAGTTAAAGGTTTGATTCCCACTGAGAGATGGCCTTTCTAAAAAGTGTCTGTCCACCCCCAAGCGCTGAGTGTCGTTTTCGATGAGTCAGCCTGACAGGTGTGCCTGACAAATTGCGTGAGCAGGTTGAGTGTTTTAATGTGCCCCAACTTAGACATCACTTTGGTTTCACATTTGACCTGAAAAGGTTAGATTGACCTCCGGTGGTGCTGTGGAGAAAAGAGGCTCCCTCATTTCTTGTTAGAAAAGGTCAGTTTGTCTTACAAAACACTCCAACAGTGAACTGCAAAGAAAATTTAAGGAATAGCTTTTCGGTGGTTCTGTCGTCCGTCTGCGGCGCCAAATAGACCTTTGTTTTTGTTTCTACGCGGATCATTATGATGGTCAAATACAGGGAGTCGGTTTTAGGACCGGTCTATACTATACAGCAGAATATCATTATCACTGTTTTAGAAATGAAACAAAAAGCTTTTCTGTAATGTGGTGCAGTATATACCACAGCTCGGCTGCAGCTTCTTCTTATGAAAAATGAAGCAAATGAAGAAATTAAAACTTGTTTTCTTTCTAAGTGCCAGCAGGCGGTGAGTCCTCAGGCTGCCATCTTCTAAGAAAGTCTATGAGAGGAAAAACTCTTTGTCTCACTTGAGTGGCCATCTTTAACTTTCATATATAGTCTGCACAACGTACATTGCCGATCCTGATTCCTGTACTGAATCACCACATTGACTCACCAAGGAGACCATTTTTAAAAGCAGGGAGTTGGCTAAAAAGTCTCAACATTAGCACAGTGTGCCAAGAGAAATGAGACAAGGAAAAAATGTGATTGAATTATCTTTCTGGAAAGGTTTATGAGACTATTTCTAAGGCACATCCACAAAGGATTTATCTATAAAAGGAGATTTTGAAACAAGATTGAACTTTCAAAGAGGTGCTTGACCTTCCAGAATTCCTCTAATACAGCGACAACTTCTGGAAAGTCTCAAACAACCCAACAAAAACATCCAAAGAAAGTCACGTCTAAACAAAGGTCAGTTTATTATCTGCTAACCTGAAGGCTCTGGGCTAAAATGGCAAAGAGAAGTGGTAAAGTTAAAATCAGTGCTATCCCAACAGTACATTAAGGCTTTTATTAATTTTGCCTCAACAAAACCTTTTGGATGAATATTCTATGGATTTGTTCGAGGCCAAGAGTCTCATCACAGTTTGCATAAACCAAACAAAGACAAACAAATCATTCTACCTACAGTCAAAGCTGAGGGAAGCTGTATAAAGTGGAGATGCTATGTTGCTACAGGCCGAATTGTGATTATTGCGGAAAACATGAATTCTGCTCCCTTAAAGAAAGTCTCTGACAGTGACAGTGGGGACAATGGCAGGTCGTCAGTCTGTCACTCTGGGGTATGCAGTGGTGCAGTGATCCTGAACACAAGAATTACCCCCCCTGTGAATGGCTTAAAAGCAATAAACTAAACTTATGGTGAAGTCAAAGTCAAGACTTGAACCCTACTGACATGCTGCAGCGTGAACTGAGAAAAGAACAGGTCCAGTGTGCATCCACTATGCAGTTCTGCAAAGAAGGCTGGGCAAAATTTCCACAGCAGCCATGCAGAGGCTGATCTTTGATTATCGGAGGTGTCGGTTGTAGCTGTTGTTGCTAAAGCTGGCACAACTAGCTATAAAAGCTGGGCCATTTACATGTTTTAGGTAAGTTTGGTACGTACAATTCTGATTTAAAACAAGCATTTTAGGGCAACATCTTTGTGGCGGGCGTGGTTTGCAGTGCCGCTGCAGGGGGGGTGGACACACCTGAGCGGCATCCGCAATCACGCCTCGTCGCATAAAAAGGGAACTGGTTTCTTTTTTCTTTTTTCTTTTTTTTTAACCTGTCCCGTTTGGTTCTTTTGCCATCAGAATTATTGTCTAAAGGCGAAGAAAGATGCCCAACGGATTTACTTTACCAAATGGACCATCCCAGCCTTGCTGTAATGGTCCATTTGATTCACCTTTTATTGTTTATTTTATTTTCACTTGCTGAATATGGGACAGACTTGACTGGGGGAAAGAAAGGGGAGAAAGAAAGAGGAAAAGAAAACAGCGGGGAAGAGGGACGGGGAAAAGGGCAAAAACCAAAACCAACAGAATAAGCAGACAAAAAATACATATATCGATCACCTGGATCACCTGTTGAGAAAGAAAGAAGAAAGCAAGCAGAAGAAAACGAGAGTAATAAACATCATCACAATGATCTATGGGAATATGACAGTAAATACTAAATATTAAACATTATTGTGCAGCACGTAAGATCGACAGCGCACAGTGTGCTTTGAGGTAGGAGCCAAAAAGGGTGTAGTTTGTGTGTGTGATCACCTGTGTGTACACCTGTGAGCATGGACGCGCTTGTTTTGTTTTTTTTTTTAAAGGTTCCTTCATGTAATGATCTGCTAGAGGGTGTGGGGGCCACTGCCCCATCCTCCAGGGCATGACGCAGGTATGGAGGAGATCAAAACTCCAGACATCCAGAGGCCCCCAGAACACAAGAGACCAAGGAAGACCAACAGAGGGCAGCCGCACTACTATCCCAGAAAGAGCCGAGGAGAGTCCCAGATGAGGGGTCACTCAGCAGCTGCGGAGCAGAAGCCAGGGGTTGCAGTGACGTGCCCGTGAGCTCCGCCGGCAGCCAGCTGTGCCTGAGTGACCGAGCTCCGGGCCGAGAGCCGAGGCACCCGCCTCCGGTGGCCCGAGCGAGCCCCAGGCTCCAGGCCCCGATAAGCAGCCGCCAAGGGTGAGCGGTGTGTACCTGGGCGCCCACCCCGGACACACAGAACCACCAACGCACCGATGTCTGAGGGCGTCCGCCACCGGCAGGGGAAGTGGTGGGGTGAGATAGGCCTCCAAACCTTGGAGGGCCTGAGATGTCCCCAGAGAGGTGCGTCTGATACCCAACCTGACATATAGACACAGACATACAGGCACACACAGATACAAACATCCATTCCCACCCTCATGCTCTCATAAGCAATTATTCCACACTCAACCAACGTGGAGACAGACATAAAGAGACGCTGTACACACAATCACTCTCCCTAGCGTACTCTAAGAACCGGGTCTGGGTACCCTTGCCCTGGAGGGGAAACTGCACCCAGACCCAGGTGGTGTTACCCTTTTCCTGCAGTGGGGAGAAGCAGACCGCCCGACTCTGCAGCAGCAGGGAGGCCCCACATTCCAGACCCCAGTCGGACGGCCAACTCCTCCTCCCAGCCCCCGCTCCAGCAGGCCGCAGAGAACGGGGGTGTGTGAAGACTCAAACCTCCCTCCACCCGCTCATATGTAGTGTTGATGTATGTGTGTTCTAAGGTGCATTTAAAACCCAGGAGGGCATGGAGCCACCTGCCAGAGCAGCAGGTAAGCGCATAGCCCCTCCTGCTAGCCCTCAATGTCTACGTGTATTTAAAATTGAGAGGTGGGCAACGACGCCAGGGGTGAGGTGTACACCCTGATGGTAATTTGGATTCTGTGTGGCGTGCCCACCCCAAGATCCTATATGTATGTGTAATGAGAGTGTGAGTAATGTGAATGTCTAAGGTGTGGGATAAAATTGAGGCAGAGGCAGCCAGAAGGGGACAGAGGGGGGATGCCTCCCTGCACTCTGGTGACACACCCCTACCCCAAGGCCCTGCATGTGTGGGTGATTGTGGTGGAGCGGGAAGAGGGAGGCAGCTGGAGATGGGAGGGAAGGAAGGAGGGCAGTAACCCCTCCCTGGGGCCAGCTCCCCGCTGACCCCAGTAGGCACCCCCATACTCTGCAACCCGCCAGGAAAGGGGGGCCCAGGCCCATCCGGACCGGGGCCCAGCGCTGCAGCGCTGCCCGCCCCACAGAGCCCGGGACAGTCCACCCGACCCCACCACAGAGAAAACTGCACCCATCCCATCATCCACTCATCTTCCAGACTACACTAGACAATAGACGCCCAGGCTGAGATCTTCCTCCACCTCTCCTGTATCTCCCCTCCTGCAGAGAGAGTTCCTGAAGAGAGGAAGGCTCCTGCAAGATGTGACAACCTCCCCACCAGTTGAAGAGCCCCCAGGTGGCTCGATGCACCGCGCGGCACCCTGCGCCACGGCCGAGCCCCCATACACCCACCCGCCCACAACCCCGCAACACACCAACCAGGACCCAGCCCCTGAGGCCCGGCCAGGGCCCCTGCCCAGAGACGGAGCGCCCCAGAACCTCACGCCCGTCCCGGACCCACCCAGGGGCAGCCAGGCTACCAGGTCAGTAACCCACGTCCGTCAGCACAGACCCTCCCTAGCCCTGCTGCACGCAGCCACGAGGAAACCGTCACCCAAGAGCCAACAGAGCCCTTAATTGGCCATGACCGCTACCCCGGGTTGAGCCCCCCACGGAAGATGCTCCTGGGGAACCCCCCGATGCCCCAAGCCCGTCCCTGCCCCCACACCCATCACAACAGTGAAGGCGGGACCAAACTATGACCCCCACCCCACTAGGTGATGGAGCTGATCAAAGAGCCCAGAGCAATTGATCTGATGTGGTGGCAGAGGCTGTATCAAGACTAATGTAATCTAATAGATAATTTCTATATTGGTTAGAATTAAGTTTATTTTTATTTTTCCAGTTCATGAGGACTGTTTTCTTGGCTATGCATAGGGCAGTGAAAACCATATGGGCTATATGGGCTATATAAGGGAACTGGTTTCTGTCGTTATGTTGTTGTTGTTGGTAGGTGTATGACTGCGAGCTGGAAAGCAGCAGCCGTGTGATTGTGAACAGCAACCTGAGTAATAACAAAGTATGCTGAAAAGTCTTCCGTGGTTCATTTACAATCTTCCATACTGAAAATGGATGCATTTGTAACACTCCAAATTCTCACCTAATCACTGAAGTTTATGTAAATGTTACACTCCACATGTGTAGGATTTAAGCTGAAAGCAATAAAAGATCATTTATTATGTTTGATTATGTCAGATTACAGTGTTATCCAAGTTTAAGTCCGAACTCTGGTTCAGTTTGAGATTTCCTACCTGTGGGGAACTCGGCCGGCACTACATCAGTATCTCCAGCAACCAGCGAGGGCACGATCCACGTGTAGCCATAGCCAGTGATTCCAACAGAGTGGGCCACCTCAAAGATAGTGTTAGCCTCTTCTTTTGTGCAATAGAGAAGAATAACAGGGCTCTGGAGCTTCTTCAGCTGGTTCTGGATCTTCGAATCGCCGTCGTCCACAGACATGTCAAGTAGTAGAACTTCTTCTAATTCCCAGCCCACAAAGCTGTTCTCGATGGTACTACGAATCTGCAGTGGGTAGAAGGGGCTGATTAACACGATGTACTTTGCTTTAGTCTTTAACAAGACAAAAAAAATGTCAAACCCTAATATTTTTGTCAACAGTGTTTTTCAATGTGTGTTTCACTTGTATTTTAGTTTATTGTTCCAGGATGAAGCAGTTTATTAAAAACAAAGTGGCTACATCACTAGATTGAATTGGAATTTCTTTTACTTAGCACTTCACTTCACAGATCCGGCATTTGGGTTTTTACAAATTACTAAATGTTTATAAAACAGGTCTCTAATCAGCATGTTACAAAGCACCTGAAAACCCCTGGGACTGAAAAATACAGTCATGCAGTTATTCATGCGCTTTCAATAGAAAGTCAGTCTCCAAAGACTCCCATGTTGAAACTTTGCAGCTGAAATAGACGCGTTTACAGTCTGGTACACGAAATGCTTTTAATTTATCTTTCTACTCATGACAACTATACAGAGGGTGATGTTTTTACAAACAACTTTTAAGGCTTAAGGTTAGGCGTCTGTAGCTGATAGCTGACTGCTAGGCTAATCAGAGTCACTGAACACTGAAGTGCATTTGTCGTGGCTGTGCCTTTTGGAGCATCCATCCATCCATCCATCCATCCATCCATCCATCCATTCGTGGGGGGCGCTGGAGCCTATCCCAGCTGTCATAGGGCGAGAGGCGGGGTACGCCCTGGACAGGTCGCCAGTCTGTCGCAGGGCTAACACACAGAGACAGACAACCATGCGCACTTACATTTACTCCCGCATTCACATCTATGGGCAATTTAGATTGACCAATTAACCTATCTCCACTAACTTTTGGAGCATTTTATATGAAATTTGATAACAAATTTGTTTGCTGTGTGTTTTATTTTAAGAGATTATTCAATAAGTCTACTTCTGGTTTTGGTGAGTAAAACTGTAGTGCTTTATGTGTTAAAATAAAGCATCTAAATCAAATTCAAAATTATATTTTGTCTGTTTGTTAGTACATTTATGTTTTAATCTTACTTGTAACTACATTTATTTTTTGACTTTTTTGAATTATTATTTTTATTATTTAATTGTTAATATCCCTGATTGCAAAGATTTGGGAGTAAAAGTGAATATTCTGACTAATACCTGACTTAGATATTAGATATTTAAAAATGCGTAGGCTTTTGGGAACACATTCACATCACATTCTGCATCTCTTTCATCCTGATTGATTGTACGTGTTGCATCAGCTGCACGGCATTACCTTGGTGACAAAGTCCTGATAACCCGGGTAGTACGTTGTGACTATGGAGAAGATGTACCAGTCGTATTCCTCCATGATGTTCAAAATGACTGACGCCTGCTGCTCGATGGAGGGGCCGAACTGAAAGAACATGGAGTGGTCATCCTGAAAGTGACAGAAAAACACACAGAAGGACAAAGATGTGGAGTGTAAATGGTTATGCAACAACACTGGTCTGAACTTTAATTTAGGTGGCTGCGCACACGCAGAGGAGAACAGCTACTACTTAAAGGACGCGCTGTGTTTTTGTAACATTATTGGTGTGAACATTAATTTAGTCACCTTTATTCTTTCGCTCGCAGAGGGAAAAGGCGAGAGGACACCAGTGGTCTTGTAATGATACCGGTCATGATTTTCATTAGTTGCCTTTATGACTCCGTTAATGAGTTTGTACACGGGGGTGGCTGGAGCAAATTCTGAGGGCTTCAAGCTGCTGTCCTTAATCTCACAGGTCGTGTTCATCATTTTTGTTTTATTAAAGCCAACAAGGCCATTTTTTAGCCCGCACAGTCCTAGATTTAAATAACAAACAAGAAATGGCACACAGTAACCCCTGACTGAGTCTGTCTGCTGGGAGAAACTCAGTCTAGAGACGTTAAATGTACACCAAACCAAACAGCATTACAGACACTCCAATAAACACTGCTCACATACTGATATCCAAGCCTGCGTCTTGCCGTGAGTGTTGAAACAGAATACCGAGGTGGACAGAAGATGAGGAGGAGGTGAGAAACTCGTCTAGACAGGACTCTGCAGTTCTGCAACACGAGCAGGTTATTTTGCATGTGTGTTTGTGTCTGTGAGTCATTCTGCGAGTGTCCAACTTGCGTGTACACAATGTACAGTAGTGTGTTTATGGTCACAGCATTCATGCTTCTAATGTGGCAAATGATATGAATGAGAATGAGGGTGTTTTTTGTTTTTTTGTATTGCATGTGAGCAAATTGAAGCTGACAGTAAGACCAGGCAAGCAGGCAGACTGGGTGCCGGCGTCTTAGGACTCTTTCTGCACTTCATTCATCATCAAAGGCTAACCTGGCCCTCCCAGGGGATTCACGTGGTCTGTTACCTTGTTGCTGCATTAACGAGATCAGGGCTGCCCGATTGAGGCAGCATGTCGAGGTGTACGGCGAGCATGTAAGATGGGAACTCTCGCAAGTAATGAGAGTAATGCGCTGCATCCATGAGGCTGAAACCATGTCATTATCCCCGTGCTGCTTGAAATATAAACACAGCTTCGGCGCAGGAGCTGTGTCTCGAGATCATGAAAAAATGATGCGCGCTCTGACGTCGTGCCGTGTTTCACTGCTAACTCGAATCCATTTGTTGCTCAACTTTCTGTCTCTTCTCCGCCCCTTCTTCTCTCATTCTTCATCTCTATCCATCTCGTCTCTCGCTCTGCCGTCCCATTAATACCACTGGAATTACTGCCAGGGCACGGTTATAATTGAATTTCCAGACTTGTGCACTCCCGCTCCCCCCCACTTTATCCTCTATAGAGCACCCCTGCCGCCCTGCCTCCCCACCACCATTTCCTCTGGCCTTCTCCTTCTATCTCTCTTTTCTTAAGAGCAGTATTAATGTGCTGTCCAGCACACTCATTCAGAGTGCCAGAGGTCTGCAGAATTTTCATTAGCCTTTGAGAAAAGTACACGCTCAAAGAAGAGCAAGGCAAATGCAAAATCAGGAGGTGGGGTTTGGAGATACTGGAGAAAGAAAAAAAAAGAAAAGACGCTGGTAGCTTGACTAAAATGAAGTGCTGCAAACACCACTCTTCATTTACAGCAACAATAATTAGGGTCTGGCCACATTATCCCCTCTGCTGGCATGAGGTGATCGATTAGCGAGCATTAAAATTCCCACAGGGGGATTCGAGGGCCAGCAAGTCAGTCAGCCAGGCACAAGAAGCCGGCCAGCAAGGCTTTGAAAACGCCTCAGAGCCGCTCACTGTCCTCTCTGTGGATCCACAGCTGACGTCAGTGCTGGCTACTGTACACAGGCAACAATACACTATACAACACAATACGCCGGGATGAATGGCCGGTGGAGACAGGGGAGAGAGAGAGATGGAGAGATACAAGGAGAGGCAGAAAAAACCACAGAAGAGAGAGCTGATAAGAGAAAAGAGCAGAGCGAAACCAAAGGGAGGGAAAAGGAATTAAGCAAGCTAGGGAAAAAAAGATAGAGATGTACAAAAAATGTTTTTTAAAAAAAAGCAGTGGGGATGTAGCTGAGATTTGAAGCCTCCAGAGGGACAGAGGTAGAGGACAATGTGGTGACAATGGGATGAATGGAGAAGAACAGGGCAGGCTGGCAGACGGCTGTGATCCTGCATGGAGCGAGTGAGGGGCAGGAAGCCAGGAGTCAGTGAAGGAGCAGGCAAACGGAGGTGTGTGTGTGTGTGTGTGTGTGTGTGTGTGTGTGTGTGTGTGTGTGTGTGTGTGTCAGGCAGTCAGCCACCCATTTACAGAGGAGGCTAAGCCTGAGTTGTTCAACCACAGAGACAGGACTGCTGCTGTCAGAAAGAGGAAGAGAGAAGAGAGACACGTGTGCCTTCCTCTGTGTGTTTGTGCAAAATAGAGATGTATGTACGCAAGCATGTGTTTGTGTGTGTGTCGATGGGAGAGAAGTCAGGTATTACTCAGGTTGTAGGGATGCTGTCACATTATGGGAGGCATTCCTCTAATGAGGACAAAAAGCAAGTCCCATGAAAAAACTCTAATTTGTATCCAAAGGCTGGCATAAGCTTAGGTTTAGACTCCCACTGCCTCATCCATCAACTGGGCAGACTAATAAGGAAACTAAAGGCAGTGCATTGGCTGCCGCGTGTCATCTGCAAATCTCCATTCCTATACGATCCACTGAAGTTAATGTAATGTATTCTGGGCACACGACTGTGCGTGTGAGCACCTCTATTAATACATATGTGTGTGATTTTCTGCCTCTAACGTTGCTTCAGTGTGCCTGCGTGTCTGCAGTTGAGTAGATTTAGCCTCATAAAGGCTCTGTACTAGGTATGCACGTGTGTGTGTGTCCATGTGTGTGCGTGTATTTCGTGGTTGATAGGTCTTGGTCTGCCAGAGTTGCCTGCTCTGCCCCAGAGCCTCCAAATGAGTGCACTCACACACTCCTGGAGCAGTTATTTGACTTGGAGAGGAGGGAGAGTCAATAACTCAGGTATTTCAATTACACACACAGGGGCACATCAGTGACTGCAAAAGAAATAGACCCACTTCCAATCTTGCTCTGGAATATGCACACACACATACAAAAATACACACACATAATTCGCTTTAAACACACATATAAACACATTTAGGCAGGCACAAAATCTCTTGTTAGCATACACACATACACAGCAGTCGCAGCAGCAATCGAAACCCATCCTCCAAGTGAGGATTCCAACACAAAAAGACAAATCAACACCGCAATCACAGAATAATACCAGGGTGCTGCTTTAGACACACAAAGGCACTCACGCACACTCCACACAAATAATGACATAGTAAAACAACATGAGGCGCACCGTTAAACGGGAAAGTGCATCGCAGCGTGATCACATAAAGCACATACTAAATGGGAACACAGGGGTCAAGAGCAAGCATTATGCATTATGCTTTCTGTAGCTACATGTTTACGTGCAGCTACAGATGTAACGCTCACGCTCCTTTATGTTTTACTGCAACTGAAACCCAACATGGCGCCATTTGCGTAAAGATAAATCATGGCTGTCTGAGGATACGTGTCAGCTGAGGTTTTAGTGGGAAGCAATTTGGACTAATGGAGTGGACTAATATAGTTCCAAGGTAAAGTGTGCGAGTCCATTCGTCACCTGATCTATTGTGAACATTTTATTTATTTTTGGTTTAGTTTGTGCTGATGTAATGTGGCTCTGAAGATCTTTTTGTGTGATTCAATTTTAATTAACTAACTATTTGTTTATCATTTTAAGCATGCTTGGAATATATTGGAAATGAATCTTCTTGCTTTGCTATGTTATCCCTGCACGGCCCTGTAAATGCATGATTCACCATTTAAAAAGGAAAGCTTAACTTGTTTTGTAACTGCAAGCTTTCTGGCTAACTGTATCCTCATAATTATTACATCACACCATACCATCCTGGAAGCAGTTAGTATTTCCTGGCAAAGAAAACTAACCTTCCTTCCTTTTGGCTAAGCTAAGCTAAGCTAGCTTAGCCAAGCCGATATTTCAATACTAGCCAAGCTAGTATTGAAATATCAGCAATAAAAAAGACATAGTTTGTTTAATTTTAACAAGATCGAGAGTTAATACAGGGAGTGCAGAATTATTAAGCAAGTTGTATTTTTGAGGAATAATTTTATTATTGAACAACAACCATGTTCTCAATGAACCCAAAAAACTCATTAATATCAAAGCTGAATGTTTTTGGAAGTAGTTTTTAGTTTGTTTTTAGTTTTAGCTATTTTAGGGGATATCTGTGTGTGCAGGTGACTATTACTGTGCATAATTATTAGGCAACTTAACAAAAACAAATATATACCCATTTCAATTATTTATTTTACCAGTGAAACCAATATAACATCTCCACATTCACAAATATACATTTCTGACATTCAAAAACAAAACAAAAACAAATCAGCGACCAATATAGCCACCTTTCTTTGCAAGGACACTCAAAAGCCTGCCATCCATGGATTCTGTCAGTGTTTTGATCTGTTCACCATCAACATTGCGTGCAGCAGCAACCACAGCCTCCCAGACACTGTTCAGAGAGGTGTACTGTTTTCCTCCTTGTAAATCTCACATTTGATGATGGACCACAGGTTCTCAATGGGGTTCAGATCAGGTGAACAAGGAGGCCATGTCATTAGTTTTTTCTTCTTTTATACCCTCTCTTGCCAGCCACGCTGTGGAGTACTTGGACGCGTGTGATGGAGCATTGTCCTGCATGAAAATCATGTTTTTCTTGAAGGATGCAGACTTCTTCCTGTACCACTGCTTGAAGAAGGTGTCTTCCAGAAACTGGCAGTAGGACTGGGAGTTGAGCTTGACTCCATCCTCAACCCGAAAAGGCCCCACAAGCTCATCTTTGATGATACCAGCCCAAACCAGTACTCCACCTCCACCTTGCTGGCGTCTGAGTCGGACTGGAGCTCTCTGCCCTTTACCAATCCAGCCACGGGCCCATCCATCTGGCCCATCAAGACTCACTCTCATTTCATCAGTCCATAAAACCTTAGAAAAATCAGTCTTGAGATATTTCTTGGCCCAGTCTTGACGTTTCAGCTTGTGTGTCTTGTTCAGTGGTGGTCGTCTTTCAGCCTTTCTTACCTTGGCCATGTCTCTGAGTATTGCACACCTTGTGCTTTTGGGCACTCCAGTGATGTTGCAGCTCTGAAATATGGCCAAACTGGTGGCAAGTGGCATCTTGGCAGCTGCACGCTTGACTTTTCTCAGTTCATGGGCAGTTATTTTGTGCCTTGGTTTTCCACACGCTTCTTGCGACCCTGTTGACTATTTTGAATGAAACGCTTGATTGTTCGATGATCACGCTTCAGAAGCTTTGCAATTTTAAGACTGCTGCATCCTCTGCAAGATATCTCACTATTTTTGACTTTTCTGAGCCTGTCAAGTCCTTCTTTTGACCCATTTTGCCAAAGGAAAGGAAGTTGCCTAATAATTATGCACACCTGATATAGGGTGTTGATGTCATTAGACCACACCCCGTCTCATTACAGAGATGCACATCACCTAATATGCTTAATTGGTAGTAGGCTTTTGAGCCTATACAGCTTGGAGTAAGACAACATGCATGAAGAGGATGATGTGGACAAAATACTCATTTGCCTAATAATTCTGCACTCCCTGTATATTGCATGATGAACTTTATTCTTCAGTAGTCTGATCTCTCTTAGGCAGTTTTCTTATTATGTCTTTAAGTAGTCTTCAGGAATAGTTCTCCAGGCTTTCTGAAGGATATTTAAAGCTCTTCTTTGGATGTTTCTGCCTTTTATTCTGTTCTCTGTCAGGATGATCCCACACTGCTTCAATAATGTTGATGTCCGGGCCAATCCATGTGTGTTTTTCTATCCAGGTATGCTTTTCCTGCATGGCAGTGTGCTACAAATGAAGGGGAGTCACTTTTGTAGCTCAGTCTTGACCTCTTCTGTACAAATTGATGATGATTTGAACCAAAAATATCAAATCTGGATTCATCACTCCATGAAGTTGTTCCCACTGATTTTCAGTCCAGTTCTTGTGTAATCTAGCATGACACAGCCTTTTCCCTGTTTCCCTTCCTTAATAATGGCTTCTTGACAGCCACCCTTCCATTGAGACTTCTTTCTAATGAGGCTTCAGTCAACAGTAGATGGGTCGACTGAAGGGTCAGATGCATCTCGCAGGTCCTGTGTCAAGTCTTTGCTGGTCTGTTTTTCCTGTTTCTCAAAGACATGACAGATGCAGATACTGTTTATCTGCTGGAGATACTTTTTAGTCCCACCACTTCTTCTTTTGTCCTTAACTTGTCCAGGTCAAAAATGTTAAAGGACACACTGTACACCATGTCGAGATATGCCAGGTTTTCAGCTCTTTTTTAATGCTTGAATGATTTATTGGTGGCTTAACAAATAAACATTTCTCTAAAAATGGTCAGGTGTAAATGCTGGACTGAAAATGAGTAAAAAAGCAGACCTTCAGAAAGCCTGGAGAACTATTACTGGTCCATGGAAGCAAGAAGCATGATATGAGTAAAGGGTGGCTTAAGACTACTGTGCAGCACTGTAATTTGTGCCTGTAGGTTCGTATTTACTTTACATATCTTTAACTATGCCGTGTCTATTCCACAGCTCACAATGGAACAGACTTCATATTAAGAATGAATATTTATCCTGAATTCACAAGCATAGAAAAGCAAGAAAACCCCTTAACAGCATGTGAGAATGTGGGGCAAGGCTTAGATCCCAATTAACTCATAAGAACTGCTATTTTTATTTAACTTTATGAGCAATATGTGTCATTGAGGCATCTGTTTTTAGTGAGGAAGTAGCATTCAGGAAAAAAAGAGGAGTGTGTGAAAGAGAGAGAGACAAAGAGTGAGGTAGAAAGGTAGAGAAAGGCAGGGAGAGTGAGATGATGGTGTCTGTTGCTGGGAGGTTTTTGGCAATGCATATTTCTATCCTGCCTATAAAGGATCTTTTGAACTTGAGCGAGGGGGGTGGGGGGTTGTGCTATTGACTGCTGCTGCACTGCCTGATGGAACGAGAAGCCAGCCAGAGAGAGAGAGAGAGAGCGACTGAGACAGAGAAAAAGAGGATGGAGGGATGAAAAACAGAGAGCTGGAGTGGGAGGTGAGGCGGGAGGAAAGAGGGAACAGCTGGCCTTCGCTTGAATATAGTGAATTTAAAAGACAGTGGGCAGGAGATATAAACTCGCCACAGCCACAGGCCTTCACACACACACACAGGCACGCAGTGGAGCTAGAAGCAGGGCGAGGCAACGCACACACAAACACACAAGTGTTCATTTCCGATAAGGCCCGTGAGCATAAGCCACCATCACCATATGCACTACGTATTGATGACGAATCCTCCCCTCTCTCCCCCCCCTCCATCCCCGTCCCTCGTGCACTCTCTCTCCCCCTCTCTCGCTTCACCCACAATCATTATCTCTACCTCAATTAAACCTCTCCTCACTCGCGGTGTCTCTTTTCCCCTCCCGTACTTTACTCTTCTCATGCTTCATCATCCCTTTTCTTATCATGGAAGTCTACTTATCTTTAATCAAACACATACAAGCTTAATTAGCTCACACATTTGTCAGACCATCATCTAATTAACACTGACCTTATTCTAAGTACTTTTCAAGTTAATTAAAAAAAGAAAAAAAAAAAGAGCCCAGGTCGCACGTATAATTTTTGACAGATTTTTCTTTAACATAATTGCGTTGCGACGTGACAGCTACGTCCCCTTCCAGGTATTTAAAGGACGAAAAGAACAAATTTAACAAACGGGTGTTTCGGTTCACGTCTTAACACAATCAGACAGCGTCTGAGTGAAAGGTAATAGCACTTAACACTCAGACTCGCCACAAACTCAGGCACAGACACACAAACGCACAGATTGTTTCTCTCTGGCCCATTTCTGCTCTAAGTTTAGCAGACGGCCCACAGAGGGGCCTCTGCAGTCTGATGCGCTTCCTGCTGCTGCTCTTGTTTGTCCCCTGGTCCTTGTAGAACAGTAATAGGTCTTTCTCTGTGCGTGTCTGTCTGTGTGTCTCATAGAGTTAGGCTAAGAAGGCTGAACAGGGTGGTTAGAGGGAAAGGTGAGTCTACAAATTAAATTGGTGTACTCTGGTTTTTATATCTGTGTCTCTGTGAATGAGCCGCTGGGAGAGGCTGAGTGGATAAATGAGAAGATGGAGGTATAACTTTGGCAAGACTGATTTTTGTAGGAGATCACAGACATATCATATTAGTCATTGACATTAGTCAACTGGTCCATCGGATCAGATCTGCAGTTGCTGATTCATCTTTACACCTGTGTGACTGAGGCCTTACTTCAAATGAGAAGCTCTCTTGCTTTGAGGTTTCATGTGTGGAACCTTAACAAGTTGTAGGTATTTAACTCAGATTAAAGACTCCTTTAAATAGCAACACACAGCTTTGGGACATGCTAGCAATTTAGCTAGCAATCGATAGCTAGCTTACTTGCTAAAGAGGTTAGCAAGTAAGTTAGCTAGCAATCGATAGCTAACTTACTTGCTAAAGAGGTTAGCAAGTAAGTTAGCTAGCAATCGATAGCTAGCTTACTTGCTAAAGAGGTTGGCAAGTGTAAGAACTGAGCAGAGTTTCATTAGCTGATATTTTTTTGTGGGAAAGGTTAAGTTAACAAAAAAGAAAACAGATAACCAGGACAGGATAAAATGTACCAAATACTTGGCTACTCCTCATCCTAAAAGCTGTTTATGTTGTTTTGATTTGGAAAATATGTCCTGTGTGAATGAAAGAACAGGCTGCTCTGGCAATTTTTTCTTGCTCATGCTCACTGATACAATTAATTACTTGAGGTTCGTAGTATGTTGCACAGCCAAAATAGAGATAACACAGGCAATACAAGTTACATGTAAAAGTAACTATTTAAGGTCCAAAGCAATGCGGCTTGCTCAAAATGTATACAAGTACGAACAAAACAAAAATGAAACGACAGTAAATAAAACAAGTAGGAAACATCCAGTGCAAATACAAAATTAAATCACCTCAAGCTAATCTGTCCATCATATCAGATCACGATGACTGAATCATTGTGCCTATAGATACTCAAAAGAGTTACCCAAAGCCACCATGGTGAAAGTTAAAGAAGCGGTATGGGGAAAAGATCAATGATTCTTTGTTTTCATTTCTCTTATTTGCAACTACACAACCGTCATAAAAAGTGTGAGTAAGTCACAGATTCATGAGTGGAAGTGGGGACAGAGGAGACTCTGAGGTTCACCACAGAGTGTCCCAAAGTGGCTGTAAAGTGGTTTAGAGAGTCAGAGGGGTGAGCATGCTTCTATAGTCAGACATATTTGTTTTGTCCCTTGTTCAAGCAAAAGGGAAGAGGGGAAAGGTGATGCTAGCTTTAGCAAAGGGAAGAGACGCAGAGAGGAGTAGGTAGAGGGGGTCATAGGTCAGTGAGATCCATATGAGGGATGTTATTAATCCATTCATTCCATTCTTCTGCTGCTATCTCCACCATTCCAGGCATATCTACCGATTTCGATCTCCAGCTTTGGCTTGCCCTCAGCTTTCCCCAATCTCCCTCCTTAGGTCCCTTCTTCTATCCTTCTAGCCTTTCCTCTTCCCCCTGTATTGTACAACCGCTAACTTCCTTCCTTCTCGTCTTCGGCCTCCCCTGCTAAAGTCCCTATCTGCTTTCTTTCTGTTCCTCTCTGGCTCAATCCCTCTCTTCCTCCCTCTCTCCATCTATCATGCATCCCAGGGTGCACCTGGGCCGCGCTGTCAGCCGAAGGCCCCGAGCCATCATCACGCTGGGGTTGTTTCTCACCACTTCACACTACAAAAACCGAATGCTCAAACACACACACACACACACACACACACACACACACACATGCCCACACTCAAACAGATTCCCATCTCCTCACTATCGGGCTTTCTTCACCTCACCCACAGATTCACAGTTTATCTACAATACGTCAGTATGTGGTGCAGTGAGAAAACAAAGGCCCGGGTCACCGTTTATCCTTAAGAATTGTAGAAACCGGCGAAACGCGCAAAACGCCGAATCTTCACAAGGAAGAGGATGATGGAGGGGTGTGGAGGACGGGGAGATGAAGAGCAACGAGAAAAATAACAGTACTATTGATATGTGCTTCTGTGTTCTTTTCCTGGCAACACGATAAAGGCTCACTCTCAGTCACTGTCTGTAGCGAGACCACCCTCTCTATCTCCGCTCGCCCTCTTCCTCCTCCTCCTTCTCCACCTCCTCGCCCCATCCTTTCCAAAGCAAAAGACTACCCTCTCTATCTCCCTCGTCTTTTATCTCCACTGCTCTTTTCCCATCCCCTGTGTTTTTCCATTTACATTTGGGGCATTTAGCTGCTGCTCTCATCCACAGTGACTTAACGGGCACAACTGCAGAATAAGTCTCATTCTCTGACACCGAATCTAACAAATATTCTCGAAAGCTGAAATTATGAGTGGAAGAAATTACTGAGACGCACGTGTTAAAAATAAAAAAATGAAAAATAAATAAAGAGGTTGATGTTTTCATCTCTCATCTCTGACTCACACAGACCACCCTCTCTGTCTCTGCTACACAAGTGAGGCTCCCCCAGTGAAGGCTCCTTTCATTCACTGTGATGACAATTCGAATTCAAATCTGCTTTGCTGGCGTGACAGTGGCAGGGAGTTGTCTCCACAACACAAACATGTAACAAGACTACGGCTAAGACAACAAGCCAATCTGCACGCTCCTCTTCCCCTACCTCACTCATATTAAAGTCGCAATCTTTCAAACTTAGCCTATTTTTGACAGCATGTTTGCCAAGTGTGGCCATTAAATGTATTTACACTCAGAGTAGTCGTTACTTGTAAGAAGCAGACATAAAAGCATAAAATTCAAACTGCCTTCGCCTGTGTGAGCAGTGTTGGGGTTGTTAGTCATCCCTTTGCAGTTTTTCACAGATTACTCATTGTTTTTATAGAGTTAATCCATTACCTTACTTGTTTACTCTGTTCTCGTACTACTTTTGCGTCACTCGGCGATACTGCCTGAGATGCCTTGTCACGTAACTTCCATTAACAACATATTGCTAAATCTTACATGCACCCACATATCAGCGCAAATCCCTATTCTAATAACGACACATACAAGATCTTTCTCTTATGCGCTTTAATAATGTATTCAAGCTGACAGCAAAGTTGGTAAAAACCAGCTCAAAGGGCACTTGACAGAAAAATGTAGCGGTGGGAACGAGGCTCAGCTGCATGCCTGATGTCGGGTTCAGGCTACGCAACATTTTCATAGTTGAAGAGTAATAAAATATGGCCCTTTTGAGACCAACAGACAAGACAGACAATACGGCATACGACTGTACCCGGTCATCTTTTGTTGTTGAAGCCCAATCTAGCAATATCTGAGAAAAGAATATACACAAACAACGACAACCAAAGTAGTTTTTAGGTAATCTTGCCAAAGACTGATGAGTTGCCATGGTGAGGCATCCGCAATCCACAAGGATCTCTGCTCCTGCTAGAGTGTTGGTCAGATATTAGTGAAACTTGTGCACAATAATCCCCTACTGGGTCAAAGCCAAGGTCATGCTTGCAAACTCGTTGAATTTTAATTCGCATTTGTTAATGCAAAGATACCAGCCAGTGAGAAGCAAACGTATCGCTTTCTTTCCACACTTCACACTAGGGTTGTGTTGATGGACGATGATGTCAGAGAGCTGGTCAAAGTTAATGACGATGGCTCGCCAATCAAGGCAATTTCTATCTAATTTCCCCGCAGATGCATTAAATTAAAACTGTCATTACGCAGAGGTTCATAATAAATTAAATCTGCCAGGCCACAGTTTCAAGTCGCACCTCCACATATGACCAACACTTGAATCACAGACGTGTCTGCGAGTGCACGGACGCATCCACGAGTTCGTGACCAGACTTCTGCGTGCTTTGAAGTTAACGCGCGTGAAGCAGCTACACTGATCTATCATCATCATCATCAAATGAAGAAAACAAGAGGATTTCTGATGGATTGAAACTAAAGTCAGAGCGTAATGGGATCGCATTTGCAAAGACCTTGTTCATCTAGTCTGTATATACACATATATACATGTACGTGTGTGAGAAGATGAGATGAGATATAGTTTTACAGCTAAATGACAACAGTGAGAGCAATAAAAGAGGATAAATAAATCATTTTAAAAGAAGAATCAGCACAGTTTCATATGTTGTTCTGCTGGTTGGTTTTTCCCCTCCGGCTGTAAGAGGCTCTGACACGTTTTGCTTCTTCTTCGGCGATGTCAGGTTTTCTCTTTTTTTGGTTGTCATATTCTTGCAATATTAGTTTGTTTCCCTTGTCTTTATTCATGCTGCAGGGTTTATTCATATGGAAGAGCGGCTCTTCTCTCTGGGCTGGAAGATTCATCTTTCTCCGCCAGTTACAAAAGCCAGTTCGTGGTCACTCACAGTGTCTACACTGGTAATGTTTTTGCTTTGACTTCCTGTTTGAGAGCGGTTGACTTTGATGTACTTCTTTTTGTCTGGCTATAATGTAACCTGGTTGCTCCACACTGTGCTAAGGTCACGTATTGTTAGAGAGTTTAAGCCTCATAGAAGACTCGGCTAAAATTGCTTTTCTTCACTTTCCCCTTTTGGCAGTTATGTTACATAACATTACCCCTGTGCCGCTATCAGTCTAAAGCTAACATGCTAACTGAGGCCTGTAGAGTCTGAGCAGTTCTCCTCTGACCTCCGAGTGATTCCACTGGTCCATTCTGGGAAGACTGGTTACTGACTTGAATGTTTTCCACTTGCTCACACGTTCTGATCATCAGTTAATCAACTACATTTGATTCATGTGTTGTTGTTCATCTGATGTTGTATTCACCACATTTAAAGACCTGTTAAGGACCAGATTATTTTTATTATGTCCTGACATGTACAACCTTAGAATTTAAAGACGTTGTACTTTCTTTTTACCACATCTGTACATTGCTTGGGTCAAACTGTTACAGTTACTGCTCTATAAACCAAGAAAACCTCCAATGCTTTTCATATACATAGAGAGAGCGAGACGCGTGTCTGTGTCTCTCCTTTTGCCCCACTCCACTTACATTTTGCTTTGCTGTTTGTTAAAAAAAAGAGGGAATAACTGCATTTTCTACTTCTCGCATTCACAACTCTGCACTCCGCGCTCCATCTCTGCCTCTCTCTCTGCACACATACACCCCCATCACCTGCATGCACACACATAGCCCGTTTTTCCTCTCCCTCCGCGTGCCGCCGTGACAGGCGTCCTTTGTAGCTGCCAAAGCTTTTTAACCACAACAATATTGAAATGGCACACAAAGACCCATTAGAGTCATCAAGCCGTTAAACCAGCAACCGGCAACCTTCGGCTTGGCAATTAGGAATATTTCATTCGACCTCGCTCCCCTGCACACACACACACACACCTTCCACCCATCCATTATTCCCTTCCTGTCTCTCTTGCACATGCTCCCTCTCTCTTACATCTTTTCCTCTCCTCTGTTTCACCCATCCTCTCACCCTGCCAGCTGCACGTGCACACTCAATCATATTCACTATACCTCACACCAATCAACTCTCTTTCTCTATCCCCCCGGTGTTTTAGCCTCTCTCTCTGTCGCCAAAGTCCCCGTACTAGAGAGCCCCGCAATCAGCGTCACGATCGATTAACAGATTTCACACTGCTGGACACGGTATTTACAGAGAATCAGATGAGATGAAAAGAAGGAGCGGGCCAAAATCATGAGGAGAACAGGGAGAAAAAGGTTTAGAGCGCCGCTGTCGTGAGCTTTGTCAGTCGGATGCAACGGCCACGTAAGCACGTCAAGCTATAGAACGTGAATTTGAGGCGACCGATACATGTTTAGGAATAAAAGAGAGAGTTTCCTTTGGTCGTGCACTTTTGATCCAACAGCTTCGGCCACAGCACCCATCGGTCACGCTAATAAAGCTCATCCTTGAGCATTTGAACTAAGCGTGAAAAAGGGGAGGGAGTAAAGGCCAGATGAGATTCAGCTGGTATTTTTTCCCTTTCTTTTTTTTTTATAAATATGCATTTTGCTTTTTTTTTCTTGTAAAACAACCATAAAGGACATCAAAAACATAAAAACTTAATGCCAACTCATAGAAAGTAAAGAATATTTTGATAATGAAATGCAGACTTTTGTTCCATCTGGCTCATTTCCTGTTCTCTCACTACTGCCTGTAATAAAAACAGCTAAAATTCCCCGAAGCACTTGTAAAACCTCTTTAGGTTATGCTAGAAAATAATTGCAATGACTTACTTTAAGTGGAACAATTAATCACTTTGTTGTTATTCCATATAAATACATTTCCAAAAAGTTATTTACAGAGTTACTGACAGAGAAATATCCAATGTCACGTCTGATCGTATATAGTGGAGTATTACATTTTAACAGATTTAAAACCTCAAAATCAAAAAAAAAATCACATCTTGTTTATTTGAGCCAAGCTGAGCTCCATAAAGAAAGTAAAAATAGTCAGCTTGACCTGATTTGGGTCTTCCTGATCTATGTGAACCTACCTATTTTTAATCTATTTAATCAGAATGTCAGTGTTTACTAAAGATCTTGAAACATCCGGCAGACTTAAAACTCAGTCGCACATAAAGCAGCGGGGATGGGAGCATTAACCAAAGGTTTGGGGCATCGCATCAAACATTTTGAGCAGAAGGGCTCAATCTTCCTGAATGATGCTGGTTAGAAATACTCAATGAGAGCACCTCTTCCCAGCCTCTGATTTACAGCTCGGTTTATGGCGAACAGTGAATGCCCACAAACCCTTTACTGACCGATTAAGCCCTTGGCTGTGATTTCGCACGCATAAACACCTCTGATGTATGGTTTTCTACATCCATAAGGACTGGTTATGATTTCACACAAAGTCATTCCGCTCACATCCCTCCCTCTCCCCATCCTCTTCCTCCACTCTTGACAGTTGGTTGCAACAGCAGCCAGCGAATACTCACAGCGGAGGTGCAAACTATTCTTCCTCTCCTCGCTGAGGCTCCGCGCGCGCACGCGGATGAACGCAGACACACGACTTGTGTGCTGCAGGACGCTCGAGCAGGCACATTTGAAATGAAGCGTGCATATGCATAAGGTGCACCTATGCATAATCTCACAGGCACACCAGCTGGGACACTAGAGCCAGCTTTTGGCTTTCGAATCCACTGTCTTCTTGCCTGCCTAAATGCTGTGTCACACAACTGAAGCTGCCGCTGGAGCCCGCGCTGGTGACTCTCTCGCTCATTCACGTGCACGCTTAAAGAGCCGATTAAATGCCAGTGGCAAACGCTTCACTGCTGTGCATGTCTATAGAAACAAGTATTTGACATACTGGGTGCGATATCTTCCAGTTTTCATGTCAGAATGTGAAAAAATAATTACAGCTTCTTTGTCTGAATGGATTTCAATACTTTTTTCCCAGCTACTACACTACAGTTTAGTATTGCCGTGTGGCTTTAATCACCTTGCTAATATTACTCTCCTGCTGTTTTTCATTCATCTGTTTGCTTCATCACATCTCTGCTTTGTCTTTGCCTTCTTCATCCAGACAATCTGAACTCTTCATTAAAATGTATCAATAAAAAAAAAAGATGCTAAAAATATCGAGAGCGTGATATCACTGTGGAGTTTGAGCACAGTTTTATATCCATGCACCATAAAAGTATAGCTTTCAAACACAAACACACACATATATATATATGAAGATTATACAGGAATACAACTATACTGTAAGTATATTAAACTTTGCTTATCATCTAAAGAGTAAAAGCAATGCATGACTGAAGCAGCACTTCCAACATGAATCAGCCTGAAAAAGGCCGGCTGGCATTCAGCAGACAAATCCCACAGCAGGTAATGGAGGTACAGTCCTGCACCGTAAGGCGGTGTGCTTTGCATTATTGTGAGTTTGGGTGATGAGTTACCTCACCTCAGAGTACTTTCAGGGTATGAACTCTAAAGGCAGACATAATGTATTGCACAATTACCAGCTGAGGGTAAGTAAGGGTAACAGTATTTACCGAGCAGGCAAGCTGGGCTTCAGTCCAGTAAAAAAGCTAGCAGAGTGGCATTAACGCATTCATGTACATGCTCATATACACATTCAGCATATATTCAATTAAAGACTTAATTAGAGCTCACAAACACAAACACTTGAGCAGCATACAGTCACAGCATATACAATGCTTTATTAAACACAACCTTCTAATATGCTATAGGCATTTTTTCATGAATTCTATTATAACTCTATGTCATACACGCTTTTCCTCAGATAATAAATGCAGGCTAATTACACAAACTCACACGGCAAAGTGGCAGAGAAATGAGGAAACTATGAACAGAATTAAAAATCAAGTTAAAAACAATCTCCAAAAAGTAAACGATGATCTCGGCAACGCTCACGGCTACGAAGTCAGGTCACGCAGGGATCAGCTCAAATGAGCAGCATTTGCAGGCTGCAAAACGATCTGTTTGAATGCATCATGAGACGAGCGAGCTTCAAAGAGGCCAAAACGCGTGCATAAACTGCAGGTGCACAGGACACGAAAAAACTGCAGGTCTAAAAATAGATTCTTACAAGGCTGACGCTAACCAGCTGGGACATGATGGACGTATACAGTTTGTCAACACGGGACGAGTGACAAATGCTAAACGACGTACTTGGCATGCAAACTTCAATTTGCCTTCAACAGCGGTGGAAAGTGCCTTAATATATTTAACCAGACACTTCACTAGTTTTCTGAAGGAAGTGATGTAGTTTTTATTTTATTTAAAATAAGATACACTTCTAAAATTAGCTGCAATTTAAAGGAAAATGTTCACCTGAAAATTTTACCAGGTAATAGCGTCCTGTTTTTTGGTGTATTCTAACATTTTGGCACCATCTTGTTATTTTATGTCCATATGAAGCTCTTAGGAGGAGCCTGAATCTAAAAAAATCGAACTACAAACAAAACAGTTAAAAGAGCTAAACGCTGCTTACATCAATCAAATGACATTATATAATATAAAATGTCATTTCACTACATAACAAGTGCTTCTACATGAAAGTGAGTATATTTAGCTGATCATGCACCTGTAGCTTTACATAAGTAAGATTTGAGGGAAAACTGTGATCATCTAAAAATCTGTTGAATTCTTCTTCCTGGAAGAGAGCTATAATCCGAAATAACCTGAAAACCCTCGGCCGGATGTCAAGCATCCTGGCTCCTCTCCTGTCCCTTCCTTCTCTGTGATATTAAATAACCACCTGACAATGTTTCTCATTAGACTAAAGAGGCAGGTGCTCCATCATTTGGCATTTCATTTCCATCAGGCCACCGCCTCGTCCTCCTCAGAGTAATGCGCTGCTCGTGCGGCTAAAGCGTGACTTATGGATGATTTAGACTCCTGCGGTACAGTAGGTTATGTCTAAGACATAACCTACTGTACATAAGTAGTGTTTCATATGCTGTGCCAGCCACAATCCAAACACATAAAATACTGTGAGTTTCTCCCTTCTGGGTCCCCACTCTCTGCTGTGGTCTTTTCTTTCCTGAGGAAAACACATTTTTCCATTTTGTACATTTTTTCACATCCACTTGGATAGTTTTGGCAATTTCACCATGGAATTTGCTGTGATCTTTAAGTCTATATATTATAATATGTCCCTTGTATTATATTTCCTGACAGACAAATTAAAAAAACTGTGCGGCCAGAAACTCAGAGAACGAATTGAGAGCACTGAACAGGCCAATCACAAAAGCTGGGTCCAAGGTGCAGTAGCATTCCATAGAGGTGCATGTCGACATGCACGGCATAAAGAACTGCATAGCTTACACTATAATTCGGGGTACAGTGTAGGGTTTCAGAGGGGTTTACCATTTACCATTACTACATAACTACATCATAGATTTAACACGAAGCAAAAATCCTCTGTTAATGTGTGGCATGTTTTCCTGGGCTCGCTTCAGAAAGCAGGTATAAAAGCAGGAGGTGGAGAGGGGTGAAGAAGGGTGAGGAAGCAAGAGGAACGAAGCAACCCAGGAAAGAAAAGGTCAGATGCCAGAGGGAGCGGGGAGCGAAGGCAGCAGAGAAAACAGACAAATGCTCTAAATCTTGTTTAACTTTGCATGACGTTTTTTTTCCCCCAACACTCGTCACTCTTTTTGTTCCTCCAGCTTTGTCGCTTCACATCCCTCTCCCTTCCTCCCCTCTGTGCTTGTCCTGCACATGCGTCACTCCCATTCCTCCATTTCTATCAGTCTCTATCTTGTTTGCATGTTTTATCTCCAGCACACACACACACTCTTCATCATTTCCCACGCTGAACCATCTCTACTTGTATGTCCTCATTTGTCCTTACCCTCCATTTCTGCTGGAAGCACACTGAACACCATTCCACTTTATATCCGAACTCCATCCAAACCCATCTGTCCATTCTTAAGTTACACCTCTGTCTCTTAATCTCCTACTTTTTTTCTATCTCTCCCTCCCTCCTGTTCTGATTGGATTATTATTATCCTCTAAATGGGCTTTTTTGTTCGGACGATTCAGCGTTTTGAATGAATATTTAAACTGGAGTTTCTAAAGTTATTATCCTCCAAATGGATTATTATGCACAGCACCCAGCTGGACTGTATAAAGTAGAGTTTAGCGTGTTGATTTTTTCAATTTGGCTTGTCTTGCGATTCTTCGGAGCCCTGGATGCTCTTTCCTCTCTCACGCTTTTTCCCTTTGTCCCTTGCCATCTCTCTCTTTTGTCCTACTTTTGAACCCAGTTATTCTATCCATCTCTCTGTCCTCCCTCCAGACCCTCACTCTTCCTCTCTGTCTCCCTGCCAACCCGCCCCTTCATCCCCTCGCCCTCCTTACTTCTCTTTTTCTCACTCATTCCCACTGTCTCTCCCATGTCCTGCTTCTCTATTTTTTTGTTTTTTTGTTTTTTTCACACCCTCAATCACTCTCCCTTCAATGTTAATTCAAATTGCCTGGTTAGGGAGGACATTACAGTTCCAATAATGCCGAAAGCACTTAGGGGAACATAATCAATCTCACTCTCTCGCGCTCAGTTCCTGCCCTCTTTCTCTGTTTTCACACCCTATTTTGTATTCCCTCCATATGTGGAACAGGACTCAAACTGCCTGTCTCCTCTAATTCTCAGCACTAGCTCAACACTGCCTTCTAATGTACCCATTTTCCTTATTTTACCCCTGCTGTCTCAGTGTCTTTCTGATATCATATACAACACGGCCTGGACTTGACCCTTGTTGCAATTAAGAAAATTAGGGAATTAAAGGGAGCGCTTAGATGTCTGTTTATATCATCATAAGCAGGGATGATACTGGGCACACGTGCAGGTGGGTGACGCATGATTTACAGCCTCAGTAAACACTTCCCTGATGAGTTTATGGGCTTCAGCAGTAGTGTAGGCTGATCCTTGTTTTGGAAATTACTGTTAAATAAAGTTAAAGCAGCGAACGCTTTAGGATGTAGGCAGTGTCTCACTTGTCGTGGCCAAACATGAGGGCCTCATTAGAAGAGTTTAGAAATCAGTGGGTGACGTCGTGGTGGAACGTCTTTTATATACAGTCTATGTGAAGGACATGTGATGCATGCTGGTGGGAAACTCAAAAAAAGGTATAGGACACATTTTTCTCACAGCGGTTGCTCCGTCTACAAAGCATGTATGAAGCACAACGAAATCACTGCCACTCACAGTTTCCTGTCCTGAACCTCTTTGTCATTTCTCCTTTGGAATGACAGCGAACATGAGCTGAAGTTCACAAATAATTCTGTGGATTAAAGTTAACCACATCCTGCAGAGACAGTCCAAAATATTTCACAGGGTGTACTCGGAAAGTTGGGCTATAAAAACAAAATCTGGAATCCTGAATCAGGAAAAGTCATGAATCATCAGTTAAAATCAACAGGTGAAACTTTAAGAACGTACATAAATCTTTAACTGAAGCATATATGTAACTAACGTCGTAAAATATCGGATAAAGATACGAGATTCCCTGTAATGTTAAAAGCAATATTTTAAAAAAATTTTTTTTACTAGGAATATGGAAATGATTGTGAAGGTTCAACTAATTAATTTAGACAAGTGATGGAAAAATAGTTACATTTTTTAGTTAATTGCAATGGTTCTGTTGGCTTCAGATGGAACTGTACCAGTACTTCAGGTAGTTGAAAATCAATTCAAACAGTCTGAACAGGAATGGAGAAGAAGTAGTGCTGGAGACAGGCATCTGTGGCTATGTCTTAAAAAAACAATGCCCTCACTACCCACACATTAAATGATTTGATGTGACATACTCACATTCAGCCATCTTTGTACTTGTGGCCTTTTAGTCTTTTTCATTTTTACTTATTGCTGCATCCTTGTTTCTATATTTCAATCCCCCCCACCCCCCCACACACACACCTTCCTTCACGCTCTGAGAGTTTTTACCTCACCAAAAAAAAAATTCCACTCTCACCCCTCTTCTCACTCTCACACTCTATCTCTCCCTATCTCTCACGTCCTGCATTTCCCTTGTCAGTCTGTCCCCTCGCTCTTTCGTGTACATGCAAACCTCTCTTCAGGCGTCAGCTGCTGTCCTGTCAGATTTAGGGGGAGACAGGTGGAGAGGAGAAGCGGAGAGAGGATGGAGCGGGCGAGGGAGGCTCATAAAGAGTGAGAGAGAGGGAGAGAGAGAGAGGGGGTGACACAGTGAGAGAAGGTTGAGAGAGGGAGCGAAACGCTTCTAATTCACAGAGACGGGCTGCGTTTCCGTGGCAACGTGGTTTCCATCGTAACAGCCCTGCTAAGGATGCCATTAGTCGGGAACAAAAAGAATGCCGCTCACCACTTGTATGGCAAGCGTGTGTGTCTCACACACACATGTCGCACACACACACACACACTCAGGGAGCACAACAATACACAGAAAACACAATTGTCTCCTGCATGCATTTTTTTCTTTAAACTACACAAATAAAACATTCAGAAGCACTCAAGAGTCTCACACACACACGCACCCACCCACACAGCGTTTCATCCCCCCCCTCCATTCAACTCACAACACACATCCTGCTGCCACTTCCCCACTGCCCACACAGGACTGGATACAGACATATATTAATCTATCTCACACCTGCAACGTGTCCTGCTGTGCCTCCTATATAAAAGTCTTTCCACACTTTGAGCCGCTATGCTGCGGGGGCCTCTATATTCTGTGTTTTTTAAAAGAAAGATGCTAAAGGAATGTCTGATACACATGTTGTGCACATTGCTGACCTTAAGCACACATTTAAGCCTTCAGCTGGCTCGCTTATCAAAAGAAACACACAAGAAAGCTTTTACATTTGTAAATCACTGGCGTACCGAGCAGACAGACACCAGTAAGGAGTGTGAAGGTCAAAGCAGCGGCGCTAAGACTGCAGGAGAAACGTGTTCCTACCTAGAATATTCATGCCTAATAGAGAAGCTGAATAAACAGGACTCTGACAGAAAATGGTTTTCTTTAGTATTCAGAAGAGAAGTGGATAGTTTGTTATACAGAAGGCATGCTGCTGACCCTTTGCATCGCCACTCAGTGATGCTCAACAGCATCTTGAAATGACTGACAGGACAAAGAGGCCGAGAGGAGGATGCAATACAAGCAAAGCTTTTCACCTTTTGCAGTGTTGATTTAGAAAGTCAGCCAAGTCGCTGAGTCTCTTGTTGGGTGTCGGCTCTGATTTAGAGCCCTCACTTTAGAAAAAAAAAACTAATAAAAGTGACGCTAAAGTTAAAAAAACAGTATGTTGTGTGATGATGCTAAAATGTGCACTGTGCAAAATTACCCTCTCTAAGCCTGGATACAAGACAGCATGTTGATATTACTGTAGGCAGCAGGCATGTTGCTCACTCTCTGCTCTGCTCCGGGGCATCAGAGACAATAACCCAGTTTCCACTGCAGGGGCCGAATAGCCAAACAGAACTCGTTCGTAATCTACTGCATGTCAGTGAAATTCCATCTCAAAATACACTGTGATTTGTTCTGTTCCTTATTGCCAAAGGAGATCAAACAGACAAATGTTGAAAACGGTCTCATTCCAAAATGAAACTGGAAAAAAAAACTGGCAAGCGCTTTTAAAGTAATGGCATGAAAATAAAACATGACAGGGGTTACTATCAGTTACTAGAGCACTCTGAAATGAAATCCCTGCACTGTAAATCTGGCTACGCTATTACATTTACATTTAATCATGCACCCTGCAATCTTGTGATGGAAAAGTGATTGAAGATTCGCTGGCTACGGGTCAGATTACTCGTGAAAATGTTGCTTGAAGTGGCCAGAACAAATAGTAGGCCGATAGTGCATGGGTATCTGCAGTGGGCTTACTGTAATCAGACGACTGATACCGAGAGTCAAGATGCTGATATCGGTATAGGAAGCAACTCGTTCTCAAACCTCAGCATTGCTTTGGGCCAAAGGAGACGTTGTTTGTCTCCATACAAGCATGCACTGCTCCCATACAGAGCCGCAGAGCTACAACACTGTTTAGATCCATGTAGGTCAGGTGCAAATCTCTGTACAGTGATGAGGAGAGAAACAAAAGGACACTTTGGAAGTTTCAGCTGTGAAATCACAGTATTGTTGTGGTCAACAATGAATCCATTATACTGCATAAAAACAGTGTAGCTTAGCAACCAACACCAACAGAAGATAAATGCAGTAAAGAGTTAGCAAACATGTAGTTCAGTCATACAAAGCCAGCGAAATTTGAGCTGTTGGCTAGAGCTGCCTTCGCTTATAATGAAAGCAGACGTTTGGAGCTCGCAATTTAAAAGAAGAATCTGCCGTGCAATGCAAAAAAGAGACATCAAGAGACGTATCATTAACAGTTGTTGAACTGCATAAAGCTGGAGAAAGTCAGAAAAATGCATCTCAGAGATTTTAGATACTGATCAGCCCACAGGTGCACAAACTGTCTGTAAAAGAGATGATTAAGTTTTATGGGCTCCAAAATAAAAAGAATCCAAAAGCACAGCACAAAACTGCTCAGTCAGTTAATTTTGTTTTTAAAAGAGCACAGATTAACAGACCGGGGCTGGGTAAAAATCTGTCTTTATTACTGTTCCGGTCACAGAGGGGTGTCGTCCTTGAAGGTCCACGAGATTTACTGATGAAACTGAGGTTGAGGAGTGTGTACGGCATAAAAAGGGCTTCATACAGTGCCAACACGAAATCTTCCTCCATACAGTGAAGAGAGTGTCATGATTTGGAGGCGGTTTGATGCCTCTACACAGCTCGCCATCAGTTTTTATCAAAGCATATTAACCCTGTGAAGTCTGAGCGATGAAAATAATGCCAGAAAATTCAATTTTTTTTTAAACTAGAATATCAGTTTGCATATATGAGTGCAAATTATTGCTCACAATAAACAAACGCATATATGGGGGGGGGTTATGGTTTACTCATAAATCAAATATAATACACTCGAGGTTACAGGGTTAGACTTCCACAAGGATCTGAGCACAGAGCGCTTAATAGCCCAGTGAATTCACAGCTAGCGGCCACCCAGGCGGCTCTCTCACCTAAACCAAACAGCAGTGAAAAAGCAGCTGAAGCAGACCGTCTCCTGCTGTGTGCTGCCTCTAAGAAAGGACAACTTTGGACAGTGACCCCAGCTGATTCTCCTGACCGTGCACAGGGTTCAGCTTTGCAGGATTATGTCAGGGTGGCTGTCTGCCACCGAAAGCTCTGTAGGAGTTGGCCGATACACCAGGACAATAACCCAAAGAAGTAAATCTTCTGTGGGTTCACTTTGACCGAAGAAAATCCATCATTTGGAGTGGCTCCACCAGAGAGCCCAGAGATGCTGTGGAATTATCTCAAGAAGTCGTTCACAGCAGATATCCTGTTTGAGCTGAAGCAGTTTCTTTAAAGGAGAAATTCTTGCTAAAATGCTTTTAGTTGTTGCTGCCAAAGAGGCTCGCCTTTTTATTAAACCCAAGAGTCCACTTACTTTTTTCACAACCACTATGTGTGTGCATTGTGCTTTCTTCGCTTAAGCGCACAGCGCCTTTGTCAGTACTTGGGACTCCAACACAGATCTGATCATAGATTACAACCACCGCAGTTCATGCCAGCGTGCCACATGTACTGCGTACACAAAGGCCGGCATAAGAAGAGATGCTGCCGTTGCTAAAGCCAGAGTTGGTGCATCAGCTGCACGTGCGAGGTGAAGGTTTGTGGCGCGGTTGTGTGAGCCGCCTGTTTCATGGTTTCATCCATCGGCGGCTCAAACACTTCTGTCGACGGAGTCGATGCTACCGGCTAAGTCAGCAAGAAGAGGCACGGGAGAAATTTTGTTGGAAAAAACAAAAAAAAGAACAGCACTTAAACAGAAGCACAAAGAGGCTTCTTGATAACAGAAACTCCTGCAGGGTGCAAACAGGGGTGGGGGGAAAAAAGCAGTGCTTGTGCCCAGAGATAGCTGAGTGGTTAAAGTCGGCCACCCCCGGAGCCTCGTGCGTCCCCCCGCTGACCTTGGATCAAACGCTGACAAAATACTCTCTTTTCTGTTTAACTCTCTGCTTTTTAGAGTCAAAGGAAAAATCACACCACTAATGAGATATCCATGTAACGATTATGATTTTTAACACGCTAGTGAGCCAGAAAAGCTCATTACCACTTTAGGTACAAACAAAAAAGGGATAGGCAAGAGGTGAGCGCAGAAATATCACTGTAAAAAAAGAACTTCGAAGAGACTCGATCAACAACAGCAAAAACACCTGAACAAAAGAAAGGGCCATTTTAATTAGCTCAGTCAGTTTTAAAAGGCATCTGACAGTCCACACATATTAATATGGATGCCTGAAAGACACAAGATTGAGCTAACTATAGATAAAGGAAAAAAAGAGAAACTCACACTCAAAAATAGCCTCAACGTCCACCTGACACCAGGAACACAGGCAGAGCTTGACAAATTAAGAAATTAATACCACAAGTCACTTTCTCAAATTGAGGTTAATTAACAGACTGTAAGAGGATGCGGCTGTTGGCTCCACTGACCGCAGACATTTTGGATCTTCCAGAATTTGTAAGAAGAGATGGTCGGCTATAGAAAGAGAAACACATCGTGTTTACTTCAAGTTGCTGTAACAGCAAAAAAGAACTTTGTAAACTCTACACGCACAAGCCCAACCTCAACAAACCCACTGTCCACTGTTAGCACATACAGGTGTTGAATATTGATGTTCTTCTCCAAGAACAGTAGGACACTAAGCTCTGTGTTTAAACCCGGAGGCCTAAAAATATTGTTAAAGATCTATAATACACAAGCAACCATCTTGAGGGAATCATCCGCTGTTACATAACAGCCAAGACATACGTCTGTACGACTGCTGTTTTGTACCTCGAGGTGGAAGCATGTTTCAAGACGATAATGGCCTTGATACTAAGTGCTTTCATGAACACAGGAGAAACTGTTTCACCACACCGGAACATCGCTGGAACTTGAGCAAGCACAGAGAAATACGGATTTCCAAGTAAAAAAAATACTCAGAAGTTGGACGGCAGAAATCCAAGGACATGTGAAACTCTGGGGGGAAAACATGACCCTTACATTTTCAAGTAATACGTGTGGTCGCATGAATCATGTTGTACAAGGAGCAAGATCTAATCGTGCAAACTTGGCCTCTCATCTTTCTCGCTGGCTTCACTTCCCAAGATAAAAGTTCGGCTACAGCGTGCTGGAGAATCTACGGCGATGCCCACATGCTGTAGGTAGGTGCTACTATCAACTGGCTCTCATCCAGACCGAGGAGATGATACGGCACAGATGTGATGCTATTGCTTCCATGTTCCTATCGAACGAGGTAACCTTGGCATGAGTAAGAGCACAATGCAAAGACTGCTAGTACAGTATCAGCTGTGATTCTGCCTGTGTAAGAGATGCACACCACAACGATAGAGGCATAAACTTTAAACACGAATTATGGGTCATTGTTTGCTGAGAAAACACAGTTACAACGCGTTTAATCTGAAAGCGTCTCTTTAAAAAAGGCCATTGGGTTCATTTATGAGACGCATGCATGTGTATGGGATTGTTTTTTTCTGTTGTTGTTGTTGATGTGCTAGTAGATGTCCTAGTACAGAGCGTTCTTTCTATTAGCATATTGCATTGTACAAAAGCCCCCCCTCCGTGCCCGGCCGCCTCATGCCAATAAAAGTCTATTAAGCCTGTTTGACTTTGGTAATGCAAATCAGCCTTCAGAGGAGAAGAGAGGAGCTCTGGTCCACCCAAGAAGTGCTTGACACAACACTGATGTGCCAGAGAACTAATGCAAATAACTTTAATGCCCAGTGGGGGTTGTTTTAGTGATAATGATAACGATCATAACTTCTGGTACTGAACATGGAAATGGGGTTAAAGATGATCAAAAAAAGCTCACAAATGCTTGCAGCTGTGTGCGGCTACATTGTACTGACTTCTACTTCTTTAATGCCTCCTTCAGTTCTTCATGAACCATTTTTAGCTAAAACAGCAATGCATGCGCTAGTCTGTTGGTTAGTCCACCACTTCAATAAGGCTTCGTGGATTTTTATGGCACTGGGTACAAACACTCTTACTGCTGATAGGATGGCTAATACTGATTTTCCAATCAGATTTTATTTAATGCCACTTACAGGCAAAAGAGTCAAATATATCCTGTAAAACATATCATCATCTACCAGACAGGTTGGCAAAGCGAGCGAGGGTGAGCGTCTTCTTCTCTAGTGCTTGCCATTTGCACGACTTGAGGAGTTTAATGTGGTGACAGCTGTTTTTCAGGCAGCGCGTCAGCCATATTGGCAGCAGATTTGGAGTTTTTTGAACATCACAAGGGCATAACTGATTGCAACAAAAAATAGTCACCATGGGTAGCAGCATGCACCAGCAGCTACATAACTTCCTACAGAGCTGAATTTAATTTGTAAACTCCAGAAAGTTATCCTGCTTTCTGCCACGAGTTGTTTAATGGCTCAAAGGCTTGGGTAAAAATAAAAGGGAGCATCCAAATTCAGCGATTTCCCCGTGATTACGTTTCATTTTGCTGCACTTGCAGCTTGGATCATTAGGGTGAAGGAAAAAGAGAGATTGAACTCTGTTTACTTGTGTGACTCTGTTATATTTAAGTATCCTGTTTGCAGTTTAAGTTCTAACAGTGAGATTATTTATTTATTTTTACTAAATCCATTGTCATTGTCACATCAGAGTCTGAACATTCGCAGAAAATTGCAATCCCCCAAATTGCTGGAGCAGAGTGAATCATTTCAGTAATTACAATACAAAAACATGGCTACCATCTATTGATTATCAATGCAAGGACGAAGCATATTCGTGATGTGCTGGCAGCCCAGGCCTTCACGCTGTACTGATAGTGTCCACAATGTGAGCAATATACATGCCGGAGGTGTATTTTTCCTCTCGGAGTATTGTCTATTTATCACGTCTGACTCATATGTCTGTACTGTATCTGTAAATGTGTTTGTATGGAAGCTGAAGGCCGGGCAGATTGCCTGCCGGTTGACGCGCTAGGACGAACTGCGGGGTTGTGGGTAAATGCAGAGAGACAGAGGGAGTGAAGACTAAAGAGGAGGTGGTGTTTGCTGTAATTTAGGAGAACAAGGGAGGGGATGGGCAATATTTACATTCATCACAGGAGCTCGCCTCGCTTCAATTCACATGACGTGAGAAAGTGAGAAAGGGGAAGGAGAGCGCCGGAGCGGTTTGAGATAAAAAAAACAGAGAGGGAGAGACGAGACAGAATGGGGTTGAGCAAAAAGATCTTTTTTGTGTTTCTTGTTTTCTTTTTTTTAAAATTCTACCCCAGAAATACTTTAGTGAAGAAGCATCTATAAATACAAGGCACCGGGTTTTCAAACCTGAGCAAATATGGTATTCTTGCCAGTCAAACAGTGCGTTCTTCTATTTGTAATTATCGGGTAAACCACAGTGCCCTTTGAGCAGCTTTTAAAACAAACTGCACAAAAAAAGAGGAAAGATGAGCTCGCTCCTGTGATTTCACCATCTGCAAACTCACATCCGAGCACAGATTTCGATTTATTTACCGTAATGATTACATTCACTGCAGAGCTGCGTTTCTCTTCCCTCCTGATCCGCCCGTACGTTGCGGGGAACAAACAGGGTCTGGCCTGCTTCATTCCCACCTGGAATCCATCTCGGGGAGAAAACCTTACACACCCAAAGAGATTGGACTGTCACCCGGCTTGTGCGGACGTGTGAAAACGTTTGCCATCACGTTTAAGGTATATGTGAGCTTGGACGGCTGCGAACATGGAGGAAGGGGGAAGTTAAGTCAGCATAAACGTGGAAGACAAGGGTGTCCAGGGTTGAATAATTTTGACTCTGCGGGTCAGCAGGAACACATCTGAACATATTGGTCTGATGTATAGGCTGCTGCGTGCAGCTGCAGCTGTGTGTGTGTCACAGCATGTGGTTCTGATGACGGCCAGCTTGGCTCAGCATTGGTGAGTAATTGAGTGAGCACATTGTGGTCTTACGCCTTTCTTGTTCCACATCCCTGCCTCTTGCCTCTTGACTACATATCCCCTTCCTTTATCCCTCCGTCTGCATTTCCCCACCAACCGATGCATGGCTTGTAAGAGAGGAGGCCAAAGGTGAAGCAGAGCATGGACGCCATAAGGGCAGGTGAAAGGAGGCAGAACCTGTTGACTAAATAAAGCATCAGGAGGAAAACTTGGATTAAAACTGTTCACACTGACACATGGGCGATAACATTTCCATGTATTGACTGCGCTCAAAGCTGCGCTCAAAGCTGTTATTGTTCTATAAAATGCTATTGTACATATAAATGAATCCAAGCAAACTGCAATTAAAAATAAAATCGACTTACTGATGTCGCGCAGCAGATCTGTTTAATTTATGACCAGCGCAGCGTGACCGACAGCCTTAATAGAACTTAATCTAATGTGAATATATTTGCTATTATGTGGCATGTATTATTATTAGAAATGGTCTTGTTGGATCATCTGTGATCTAGCACTATGAGTTTGCAACCCAAGGAAAAGGGAGTTGTTTTTTTCACTTCCTGTTCTCTTCAGGATGGTTAAGAATGTAGGATCTTCACCTTACAGTACAAACTACATCGAGAAGACTGTTGTTAAAGCTTGGTGCTATGTTAATTAAGGTAAACTGAATTTTAGCACCGGTTTAGCTCGCCAGCTGAGCAGGCGACCAGATCGATCGTGACCCGAGGCCCTCTGTCTTCTCCCACTCTCTCTCTCTCTCTCTTCACTGTGCCTTCTAATAAAGAAGCCTAAATATTTAACTTGATGGAAATTCATGCTCCCGTCTTCTCCATATTTTCTCTCGCTCATCTCCAGAGCACCTTGAAATCATACTTGCTGAAGTCGTGGAGGATTTGAGCGCTGACATGACCAGACAGGCAGTGTGACTCACACAGAGCGATCCTCCTATCTCAGACTGCACCTCTCGACTCGCAGACTCTGAAACCAAGTTGCTACTGCATAAACAGACCTCAAGTCTCAGCGCCGTGTTCAGCGGCAGTTTCATTTTGTTCTTGCGCCTTGTCACGACGCCAGAAAAAAAACGCTCAGAGACTGATGCGCAGTTTAAAAGTGGTGAATATTCATGACTATCCTCATAAATATGTATGTTTTCATAGAGTAATTACTATTATTTCTGTTGTTTTGTTTTTTATTTCTTTTTAATGCACGTGATCATTTCCATCTCGTACCTTTCTAACAGATTGGGAAACATGAGCTGAATATTTTTGTTTTTGTGCCACAAAACTTGGCTAAATTTGACCAAGTAGTAAAAACTAAAGTCTAATTCAGAGGCTGCCAAGTTTTTCAGCGCTCCTGCGCCTTCCCAGTGAATATACTCATAAGGCAAAGCGAGCGCAGAGCCGATCTGCATATGTTCAAATCGTACTCGCGCCACCTTTGACTGGGACTCTGATCAGTGAGATGAACAATCATGGATCAGCTGGGAAATGTCAACAGGGCCGTGTCATAACCTTGAACCAGGAAGAGCGGCACAGATTGTGACTGGACAGATGTAAAGACTTGGAGGGAAAAAGGATCCTAGACCCTGCGGATGTAGCAGGAAGGTGTACCTCTTCATCAGTATCCCAAGTGTTGTTAGGCAGTAATTAACTAGAGTCCAGAATTTGCACCGCTTCTGTCCCCTCTCCATCCCAGCCTATGAACAGATAGCGGTACATTCCCTTTCCACCTCTGAATCAGGGCGGAGGCAGGCAAAGATAAGACTAATAAGAGTCCCAGCAAAGGGCTGGTGTAAAGGTCCACAAGAGGCTAGGAGGGAAGGATGGAGGTTGGCGAAGGGGCGGATAAGAAGGGAGGAGTTGCTTAGAGTAGATCGTGGTGGCAGTGGTTGGGTGAAGTGGGAAAAGGATGGGAGTATTCGAATATTTGTTTCTAGAGGAAGGAGAGGTTTGGGTGTAGAGTCATGAAAGGAAAGTACAGAGGACAGAAGATGAGGCTGATGCAGGTAGTAATAAAGTAAGAGGGAGAAGAGGAGGAGGAGGAGAGGCGGAGGCAGGGTGTAAAGGCATGTCTAAAGGGATGGCTGGTGTGGAAGGAAAAGGTGTGGTCCCGTACCGGAGGGACAGAGAGTGAAAATTAAGAAAAAAGAGGCCAAGTGAGGAGGAAAAGAGAGGGGAGGGGCGAGACTGAGACAATGCCTAAACCTGAGGGGAGGTAAAGAAAAGGAGGTGAGGGATGGATGAACTGTCCCGGTTTAATGCACCATTCCTGACAAATTTCGCTCAGTTCTGCCAGCACCTGAGAACAGGGAGAGGCAGGGGAGTGACAAGGCGTGAAAAACAGGGGGCAAGGAAGGTGGATTAACCCATACATCTAGTGTAAATCTGTCCGTCTCGCTCATGAGCTGCCACGGGACGAAGGAGACCATCTACAACAATCCAATTTCACAAATCGAGACAGAGAGGAAGAGTAAAACAGCAGAACATTACAACCTGATAAATGAAAAGGCCGACAAATCAGCGTTCATCGTCACTTTTTCTCTTTAATCAATCTTCAGGTATTAAAATAAATTAAAAATCGCAGAGTGAAAAGTGAGTCAGGTTCAGAGAGGGAGAGGTGTAGAATGAAAAGTTATGGAGCAGGTTTAAAAATGGCCACATTCTAAATGGTCGGAGTAAATTGAGACCAACAGGGTTAGAAAATAGGACACATAAATTTAGGGCTCTCGATATTTTTCACTACCTCTTCCTAGCTCCCTCTCTCGCTCGAGGAAAGGAAAGGGGAACACACACACAGTGGGCTGTCACATTTTCTAAACCAGGACAATGAGAAGGTAAGAACAGACTACCGAGGGGACATTTCCATGCAGAAATTAAGAAAACTTTCTATAGTTTTGGATTTATTCTCGTCAGTGTAAAGCTGGGGTGTCAAATATAAGGCCCGGGGGCCAGAATAGGCCCAGCAAAGTCTCCAACACGGCCCATTGGAGTGTGTTGGAAAATGTAAAGGAGGGCACAAAGTTGGGAAATTTAACCTTATTTGAAGAAGTTTTGCAGCTCCCCCATACTTCATACTAATTAAGGTAATTAAGTAACAGTTAAACAACCAAATGGCTGATTTTTCACTGTCAAACTGAGAAGTTTCTATTTTCTTACAAAGAGTCCAGAGTTACAAAACAAAAACTGTTTTATGTGAATTGACCAAAACTATCTGTTTTATTTTTATTTTAAGTCTGGGCAATGACATGCCAGAGTTTTTATGCATTATTACACATTTATTTCTTATAGTTTAAGCCCAAAAAGTCATGCTGGCAGATTTCTTTCATTTATTACAGCAGTATTTCTTTATCATGAGGCATACAGTTGAAATTGCACTTCTTTTTTCTACGTTATGATATCTCAGGGATTAAAAGTGTAATTAAACTTCTTTACACTGGCAGAAAGGGTGAGTTACAATGGTCTGGCCCATTTAAGATCAAAGTAGGCTGTATGTGGCCCACGATGTAAATTTCGGGATTCAGCTGAGCTTTTATATATGAGTTCAATGAGCATTTTTTTTGTGTAACAGTAAAAAGTATATATACAATCTCAAAACACGTGCAAAGTTCCAGAAAAATAAATTTCCCAGTAATCTTTTTGCATTTGAAAGCAGCCGTTTGGGACACTGCTACAGGCACACAGACAGTAAATGAGCTGACCGAGATGCACCTGGGGATGAAACCCAAAAAAAAAAAAAGGAAAAGAAAGTAAAGAGAACATATCCGGGATGAAAGGATAGATCAGAAAGCTGTTAGATGGGGTTCAATATGCTTTGCTGGACACAAAAAAATAATAAAATCCACAAATGAATTGAACAATTAGAGGCGAGGGACACAAATGAGAGACTGGAACAGACAGAAACAGAATGGAGGGGGGCAAGAAATAAAAACAGACAAAGAGAAACTCGGAGAGAGAGAGAGAGAGAGAGAGAGAGATGTCAGGCAGAGGAACACTCGCTTTTTAATTCTCTTATCATTTACAAATTGCTCCTAATTGCGTCTATGTTTTAGCGAGGACGCGGTCCTGCCAAGCCGAACGGCACATTACATTAATAGAGTACAGGACCTCGGTGATTGCTACAACAATAGGTGCTATTGTAGGACAATAATTGGGAATATAAATGCAGAAACGTTTATGTTCAACCGCCCCGGATAAAAACCCCAAGAGTGCACGGTGAGCGCACAGAAACGACGCTTAAACATGTCTGTTTCTTTTGGGGCCCAAAATTTGAAAGAACAGCTCCTCCTAACTATAGGGTAAAACATAAACACAGAGAATGACCGGAACATGCTTCTTCGGAGGTACGGGCGTTAATTGCACCACTGAATTCCCCCTTGGCGCTGTGATTAAATGGTTCAACTGGCTTACTTGCGCACTCCACGGCAATTACGCCTGGCTCCGGTTCAACATCAGCCCGGTCTCCTCTGAACACAAAGGCACGCAGACGGGGACGACTCGCGCTCGTACACGAAATTGCTCTCTCTCTCTCCCCTCACAAAAGGCTCGGGACACCCGCAGTGCAAATGACCACGTTTGGAGCGGTGAAAACGGCTGAATTATTTGGGCAAAAGTTAATTGATCGCATCCTGCTGTTTGGCTTCTGAAGAAAGCTGCCAGTCGCACAATGGATGTGAGGGAACAGATTTGTTTGTGTGCCCGAGCGCCCGAGCATCCCCCCGTGGATGCTTTGTGTGTGGATGCGATGGTGTCGTGGAAACGGTTTAGAGTTTCTTAGAATATCTGTTTAATATGCATCCATTAATCGGCCTTGTGACACATGTTACTGTACATTTATGGGGGGGGAAAAGCATGTGTGCCATCATTTTGCATCCTCCTGCATGTGTGCAAATGTTATTCATATTATATTACAGTTTCCAGTAATCAGGGTTGGCTGCGTTCCCCTTTTTCTCGTTAATTGCTGACGATCTTATAGCTAAATCCTATGCACAAGCAGATGCTATCTCCCTCCTAATCGACAACGACTGCCTCCTCCCTCAGATTGGTTCGCTATTCTTGTTGTAGTGGCCCTGGGGGTGATCGGCAACAACTACAGCTATTTGTGCCACTACAAAGCCGTACCTTCTAGACAAGCTGAGGAAAATAGCGCCGCATGTCTTGATAATATGAGCATTAGCCAGAGCTTTAGATCATGCTGATTACTGCAGTCCAACAGACACTGTAGTGCTACAACAAACAGGGTGGTGCTGGAAATCACTAGTGGCAAAAGGACTGGCAGCTACCGTCATGTTGGCTACATAAACACAAACACACAGATGCCTTTAGACCCGCACTTAAACAGTTAGATGAGTGCCTCTGTTTTCTCTTTTGTCTTTATCTTATCCAGTCTCTCACAGATGTACGGCAGCTGTGCTCGATCCGTCTTCTTCTTCTTCCTCTTCCGTCCTCCTCCATCCAGGCCTAGGCAGATTCTCTTTTTGTTTGGATAGATGGCAATACCATTGCTGCAAACAGGTCTGTGTCACTCCCCAACTCCCCTGTCTCCCTCTGTTTTCTCAATCATGTGGCCATCCACACAAAGCACTCATCCTCTTATTTATCGTCATGCCCTCCCTCTACCCCTCCCTCATTGATCTTACTCATTGATATAGATGTGAGTGTCTTAATGGAGGCTTAATAGTAAAGGTAAGGAAATCCCAGCAAGTTGATTCTGTTGTGGACACAGTGGCGGTTTTTGTTTTTTGAGGGGGTACCACGAATCTCGGGATGTACCACAATTCATTGTTCATGTTAACTTCATAGACAAACACATAAAGTTAACCAGGGAGGGACCAACACATACAGGGCAGTATTTAAGGTTTGACTCGTATCATCATCCACTGGAGGATAAACTGGGCATCATCAGGAGGCTACAACACAGAGCGAACACCGTCCCTGCCAGACACAGCAGCCAGGGAAGCAGGAGAACATCATATCAAAGAGGCCCTGAGTAAATGTGCTTATCCCAGCTGAGCGTTTAACAAAGCTGGGAAGACGCCAAAAGAAAGCTCCGGGCGATTCGGAAGAGAAGAAGAACGACCGCTGCCCAAGCCAAAACCATTGGTGATCCTTTATGTGTCAGGAGTATCGGAACAGCTGAGATGCATTTGTTCAAACCCCAAAATACTACAAAAACTGGTTCACCCCAAGGATCAGGTCCAACAGCATAAACTGGGCAATACCTTGTTCGTGGTTTCTGGGAATTATATATCAACCTCTGACAAAGTGGATGGCACAAAATAGAAGAGCAACCTCATCAGGGTAAGACTCTGCTCTGTATTTACACCTAATATGCCTGTAAGTGTAAAACGGAGGCACACTGGTTTGAATGAGGAGTCAAAGAGTCCATTTACGTGAAAAAGGGAATGACCATCGTTGAACCAAGGAGGGGATCTAAGAGTTCATCTTTCACATGTACAATGTGGTGACGGTTGGTGGTCGGTTTGTTGGTGGTTCGATCCCTGGCTGCTCCAGTCTGCATGCTAAAATATAACAGATACTGAACCCTGAGTGTGAATTTTAGAAAACGGTTAGACATGGAAGAAAATGCTTGCGTGTATAAAGTGCCTTAATTCTTGAGTAGAAGAGTCATTTCCCGCAGGCCTCCTTGTATATTGAGAATCAAGAACCTAAGCTTGTGACTTAGGCAAAGGTTTTAGTTTTAGTTTAATGTCCTAATGAAACTGTGTACTGTTCATATGAGCCGGGACTGAAGGAGTCACTTGGTTGAGTGATGAAACCTTCTCCCACTGAAAACGCTGCTTCCTGATGAACAGGATCAACTATCTGGGAGATGTGAGCGCCCTTTGCCTTGATCCATCTCTCACCTTTCCCCTCTTCATCCGCCTTCTTCCTCATTTTGTGCTAATATGGACCCACCTGGATTCCTCCGCCCATGCCTTTCATCTATTTAACTCCACTTTCATGCTCATACAAGCTTACCTTTGTTAAAGTAATGCACTTACAACTAAGAGCTATTCGGAGATACACAACAAATGTGGAAGCTATAGTCCCACTTATTCCTGGATAATTCCTTCACTTGGAGCTTTTTGCTTGTTACGGATGTCAAACGAGTCTTAGTGTTTTGGGTAATGATCTCTGACTGTAGGCTATATCAAAGATGGATGTAACTGCTGTGATGTCACCTACTGCTTTGTGAAACCTTGACTTGAGCTGGAGTTTAGGATAAGCTATTACTAAAGTTAACTGCACATTAAACCAGATATTTGGTGTTGTCCACGTGTGCACGTCTATTTTCATTTGCATCTTGGCCTTTTATCCAAGTGTAAGTTGCAGTTTTGCTCACTGAAAATTCAGCTTTTGAAAAAACTTCCACAGTAACGATGTTCAGTGTGATGTCACCATTAGTTTCTGAAGTCCTGTTCTGAAGTCTCGAGACGAGCTACTCACCATTGCCGTCTCACCCGCAAAAAGCCGGATATGATGGCGAGTCTGACTGAAACCACTGTCTGCAGTTTCACACCACAGATAATCCTCCATTTTGAAACATAGTATCACCGAGATTACTAAAAAAAGACCACATTTTTTCTGCAATGATTCCAAACGAGTGCGCTCATAAACTCAGCAGGAAAATGTTTGTGGAGGTCAGAACAGAAAGCCGTTTTCGCATAGACTTTTATAGCACGTCTTTGCGCACCCACAGGTATCGCCATCTGGTGGTCTTCAGATAGAATGCAAGTTTTTAACAACTTCAGCATTGCAAAGCTACGTTCGTGTTTTCCACTGTCTACTGTCTACTGAACATGTGATTCCATGAGGATCCGCTCACTTCTGGAGTCAGCCTCTAGTGGAAATTTAGGGAACTGCAGTTTCTGCTTTTTCTGAGTCATTTTCAGCCCCAAAGCATGTTCCTTGGTAATGATACTGCTTTGTAAGTAACACTCATGCATGCATGAAAAAGACAGTATTTTTCTGATAAAGATCCAATTTGACTCTTCACACTTACTCTCCTGCAGAGTGCACGTTTTATGGAATTATCTTGTACCAGTCCTGAAAACTCTCCTCTCCAGCACGCACTAAAACCCCAAACACAACATTCCCCACCTTCTCCGTCGTTTCCTGTTATCATCTTTCCTTGGATGTGTAATGAAAAAGGAGGGGTTATCCTGTCAACTGTAATAGCAGCATTTGGCCTTCAGTGTTGACCGATGCACTCATTTGTGTGTGTGTGTGTGTGTGTGTGTGTGTGTGTGTGTGTTTGTGTGCACACACGAGCATGTGATGATTAGAAGCCCTAAGATAAACGCCCCGTACTCCATCCCTATTTCCCAATCTTTGTCAGTCCATTTCCTTGAGATGCTCTCTCAGAAAAAAAAAACCACACAAATACCAAAAGCCAATTTTTCTTAAGCTCTATAACTCTGCCTTTCATTTTATCTTCCATACTTTATCGCTTTTTCTCCATCGCAGCTGTCCGCGAGAGAGGAAACTTTTCCCCTTCCTCTTCCTCTCTCTTTATCTCTCTCAGCACCTACCACTCACTTTTAGACACAGTATCCCCCCCTTCCCCTCAAGTCTGAATGGTCTTAAACTGACTACTTTTCTACCCTCTGGCCACATCTGCCCGTCTCGTCTACAGGCAGCCCCCATCTGAACCCCACCTGATCCACGTCCCGCCTCTCCCTTCCTACCCACTTTCCCTCAAAGTGGAATTTAGTCCCCTTAGTCTCATTTCCTCCCTCCGCTATCTCAATTTCTCTGTTTTCACTCATGTATTTTGCGTTCCCTCCCTCTCCTGCCTTCTGATCCTTCTTTGCTATACTTTCGTCACTCCGTTGTCTCAGCCCATTAGGCAGACACAAATCCGTTCGGGGACACTGAGCCTTGGCGCAACCTCGTCCCTCCTGACTCCCCCGGACCTCAGCGCAGCCAGGAGGAAGTTCTCAGGGGAGGCGGTCTCTGGCTTGCGGTTGGGGGAAATCCATTTAATCCTTCTCCACAAAACGCTGCTCTTTTTCCGCCGCCTGGTGCACTTAGGGGCACGTGCACTTAATTAACAACACCGCTGCTGCACACACACACAAACATGCTCACACGGGCCCATTCCTTCATTCTCATGGATTTTCTTCAGCCTCTGTCTTTGCATTGGGTGAAACACAAATAGAAATTTTAATATTTAACACAGCTGGATGACGATTGGAGTTCTTGAAATGATTTATACAGTTTTTTTTCTTTAAAAAAAATGTGATTAGCAGGTCTGGGTGTGGGGGTGCGTGTCTGTACGAGGACTGAACTGTGAGCATAGATGTGTCCGTCGAGCAGCAGTGTCTGCAATTGAAATGGAGCAGTTTTAAATGGGACCGGACGGTTCTCTGACACTTCGCTCCTTAGAGCTCTAATGAGAAGGAACAGAGAGAAGAGTTTCAGTGGTGGCCGCTGGCCTCGGCGTGTCACTGCAGCTCACATCTCTGCTGGCGCAACGACCTGTTGCCACCAAGAGGGTACGCAGACAAACTAGAGGATGAGTACATGAAGACGTGGATGGCAGAGATAAGACTGAGACGCCAGGTTTCACTCTCCATCATAGATCTATACTTTTTTCCTTAACTGTGTGGGTTTTTTTCCCAGCCAGTACGAAATGAATGAGCGGATTTTGAGAAGCGGAGTCCAAATGCAGATCCCAGGCGGACACAGATAAAGCAGCAGCAGATTGTTTTATCCCATTAGGCAGGGGCATAGTAAATAGGCAGAGATCTAGCTCTCTATACTGGTGCAATCTCCAGCTGATCCTGTCACTGGCATCAGCTCTGTTGGCACTTTGTCTTTCAAGTGAGACACCCCAGCTTAGCATTGCTGTCTGTCTGTCTGTCTGCATGTCTGCAAACAGGAACAGGAAGGTGGTGGAGGAAGAGTCATGAAGCCCTCTGTTACAGTCAAGCTATGCTTTCTCTGTTTTATCGAGGCTTCATAATAAGAGGCCATGAAAAGTGCTTTATGTCGTTTTAAGTCACACTTGCACACATGAATAGTGCAGAACCACAGTTTTTCTACTCTTACTACCAAATACAAACTCACCTATTTTGATAGCAGAGGTTTAAGGCCGGGGTTGCTTTCCATCGCCAGTGTGAGTGATGTGTGTAGGCTAAGTCTGGAGACTTTAAATCCATCTTTTGTTGATTGGAAAACGTAATCAGTCTGTGACAAGATTTCACAGGGGGAAAGCAGCGGGACCAGCATGATTGACAGCAGCCAATCGGAAATGAAACGCAGCTGAGATTTAAGGTTAGAGTGAGGACTGGCCTTGTGAGAAGCAAAAACAGCGTTAGCTTCTCCTCTAGAGTGCCAGTTTGATAAGTTGTCTGTACTGGTCACCCAATAACAAGACAAGAATTGAAATGGAGGTGTAAGTGTGGTTTGGCATAATTGGATATTTTGTATTTTCTTTTCATGTGAGAGCGGCACTTAATATTAAGACACCACCTACACATAAATGGTGCTAATTCCTTTTTACAAAAGCTGTCCTCTTGTGTGGAAGTGACCTACCTTGGCAGCCATGATCATGGAGGAGCCTCCGCGTACTCCGAGAATGGGGATATGCGTCTGGGCTGAAATGAAGTCCAGGATCTGGGCGATGGCCTCCTGGTCAGTGTCATCCCCAAACACCACACCCTGTAGCCAGTGCTCCGTCATGAGGTCGCAGATGCTCTTGATAATGCTCTTAGGGTCAGTCTCATTCATGGTCAGCACTTCGACATTCGGCGCCATGTGAATGAAGTCTTCCTTCTCTCGGGCCCCGGCCAGCGCCACTTCACTGGAGTTGCCCACCAGGACGACAGCGATGCTGAAGACGTGCAAGATGTTGGGCAGGGCCATGTGGTGGGGAGGAGGCTGAGGGATGGGAATATAGTGGCTGCCACCGCCTCCTCCGCCGGGCTTGTCTCTCCGTGAGTGGCAGGCCGGGGGCAGGTGGAGAAGGCAGAGGAGCAGGAGGAGGAGGGACAGGCAGAGAGACGAACCGGTGCGGTGGAATGGCAGCGGGGGTGGATGTAGGGTTCGGACCCGTTCTTGCTCCTGAGCAACCGAGGGGGTGCCAGAGCAAGCCCTGGCATGGCTGCAAGGTGGGGAGCAGCCGCGGCATCCGCAGACAGGCATGGTGTAGGAGTGGGAGAGTAGTACCTGCCGAGACAAGGAGGAGGAGGAGGAGATGGAGATAGGAAAGAGAAAAAAAGGAGGTAGGCAGAGATTTGACAAAACAAGATGACAGAGAAGAAGAAAAGAGAAAAAAAGAAGAGGGAGATGAAGAGAAACAGAGGTTAACAAATGAACTGCCAATCAGGGCTTGATGCATCATATGAATCAAAGCATAATTCAATGTCAGTTCAAAGAAATGGGGCAAAGAAGGAAGAGAAAGATCAAGACAAAGCAAACTTTAAAAGGAAAATAGAGATAAGAGATGAGGTCAAATTTCTGGTATGGATACACAGATCTGATATTTAATCAGAAATCGGACTGATAGCGATTCGAAAAGCTACATTTCTGCCTTCAGTTCATGCAGTGTTTACTCCACCCATCATCACTTCACACCGACTTGTAGGGAAGCTAACACTGCTTCAGTAACACTGACAGTGTGTTTTTCTATCCGGGTATGATTTTAGCACATAGCAGCGTGTTTGTGGTCATTGTCATGCTGAAAATGAAGCTGCTGTCAATAAGATGCCTTCTCATGATTGTTCTCATGACTCATAGGTCAGTTTTCAATGGCTTAAAAATTAAAAAAATTAAAAAACATCCTCTGAAAATGGTTAAATACAAGGACTGAAAGAAACAAGTCTGGTAACTACTGTGCATGACCACTTTAGAAATTCGAAGAAAGCCTGGATACTTGGAAGCAAATAAAGAAATAAGGGATGGCTGAAGACAAGCGAGAGCATTGAAGTTTAGCGGTATTTCAAACTTGCTTTGCTAAGAGATTCTGTTTGTTTGGAGTAGTTTGAGATTTAACAGTAAACTAAGTTCAGGTGAGCTGACGTGACTAAAAATGTCTTATTACGTTACATTAGGTGTAACACTTGTTAGGAAGCACTTACACTTTATTATACTTATGTTTTCTTACAGCATCAACTAAATCATTGCTTCCTTCACTTCACCTGTGAGTTGTCGGATCTATTTTGTGTATGCGGAGGTAAACAAACACTGAGAGCAGAGAAAGGAGGAACCGCTGCAGCAGTAAATGGGAGCAAAGCAAAAAACCTGAGTTAGAGTGAAATGAGTTCAAATGAAAAAAGGTGAATAAGCCAAATACAGTTTTTGATTTCAGGTGTTTTTCATGTATTGTTTTACTAATAAAATCAGTAAATATATTCTTGGATGTAATAATTTTGTTTTACAACGCTGTAATATCAGCAAAGATCCAAACTGCTGGTCACTTCAACAGTTTATAGAAATATTTTATATTTCATCTTAAACATAAAGCACTGCTGTAGCTCCGCCCCCTCTCACTCACCCACAGTGCTGGTTGCTGTTGTCATGATATAGCTTTGTTATATTTATCTTTTAATGAATATCTAGTTTAAAAAAATAGAGGATATTGATTAGTATTCCAGTATCAACACTAACAGAGATACACGCGACATAATGGAGCACAGTTCAGAGTTTTCAAGTATAATCTCACAAGAATCAATTATTCATGCGGACTCCTGAAGCAGCACTATAATATAAGGATGATATAAACTCTCCCTCCAGATGAGACGCCTGAGAGTGCAGCAGAGGGAAGGAAGGAGGGACGAACAGAGCGAGCAAACTCAAAAACCATAAAGGGCAGATGGAGGGAGAGACGGCTCCTCGCCAACTTCAGCTGACTGACTAACTGTCTGGAGCGAGATGACTGACACGCCGACCTGAGACGAGGACAAACCGACTGACGCCGGAATTGATTAAGGGATTGACGGCAAAGGTGCTCGGAGCAGCTCGCGAGGCTTTGATATGATACCCGCCCACCTCACTCAACCCCTATTGGCCTAGTTTAAGCACTTTCACTCGTCTGCTGTCCGTCCCTCCATCCTTTCACCTCCCTCCCACGTTCTACTTGACCGTATCTCTCTCTCTCTTGCCTGCTGTCTGATTCCCTCTTCCCTGCGCATTATTTATAGAGCTTTTCATTAACGAAGATGCAGAGGGGCCAGGTGAGCGACCGAAGGAAAGGAAAAGAGAGAAATCGGCGAGATCCAGAAATGATGGGAGGAGAGGTGAAAAAGACAGCTGGAGCGATAAAGCCGGACATGAAAAAGAAGATGTCTGTGTTCTCTGCGTGTTTACATCTGAGTGAGTGGGAGGGCATGCGTCCTCTTGAGCTTATCAGCATATAGCTGGTGTAGGTGTAACAGTCGGAGGGAATAGATGTTCACTTTGGTTTCGTGGGCAGACATACCCAGGGCGATGGGGGTGTAGTTTCTCATAAACTTGCTTCTGAGCGGTGTATTGTACATGACTGCCGCTAACAAGGCAGATGGAAGGTACAAAGAAGAACAAAAACCGCTAAAACAAAGCGACGCTGACAGCCAGTAAGACAGGAAATGACAGAGAGGAAGGACGAGATTGAAAGAGGGATAAAGGGACGGGCGCAGAGATGACAGAACAACTTCTTTAGCCGAGACTAATTGCTGGAGGTTCGTCAGCGCTAATTACAGGTCCCTGTGTTAATAGTCAACTGCACACCACTCTCCAGGAAGGACCCGAGAAGCGGGAGGGATGGATCGAGGGAGGGCTGATAAGAGGCACGAGGAAAGAAAAAAGGAGAGGAGGAGGGCGGGCAAAGGAAACGAAAAGAGAGGCAAACTGAGGAGGACCTCGGTGAGAGGCATAAAAGATTAAAAAAAACAGGAGAAAAATAAAAAGCAGGAGTGAGAGGGAACGATTAGAGAGCGGGTTGGAGGAGAAGAGGAGAAACAAGAGGAAAAAGACAGAGAGGGAGCAAGAGAGAGAGATGCCCTCTTTGAATCTGGACTTCTCTGGCAGCACTCTGTTTCCATGGCAACAATTAAAATAAGCCTTCATGCGCGCAGACACAGTTGATGGACACGGAGATACACACATGCACACTCACACATTTTGTAATAAGCATTGATCATATAAGTGCAGCAGAAGTCCAGAGCACTGCTGCGCGTCCTTAAAGTGGGTGTAGTTCACACACCAACTTATTACCATTAACATGGAGACCTTTGATACAGCCGGCATGTGAACAAACACACACACACACACACACATACAATTACATTTTTTCATCATTTTGCTCTCCCTTTCTCTCGCATCACATATATATTACCCTGCAGCCACACACACACACACACACACCCCTGGGGTACAGATTATATTAGCCAACACGCCGTGTAACTCCAACGATCACTCAGAAAGATGAGGCCATTAAAAAGTGCCACAGCGAGCCGAAGCTTGTTTCACAAAGAAACACAAAAGGCGTGTATTAAACTGTAGATTACACGGACGAGGCTCCGCCACCAAATGACCCCAATTCGCCGTCGCCCGGCCCTCACATCTCACCCATCATTTGCTCCATTAGCCACACGAGTGCACATCGCTGCCATATCAGTTACACACGGATGGACCGTGGATAGCCTCCACCAGCTCAAGGCCACATAGGTTCCACCCCACCCCAACCCCAACCACACACACACACACACAAAGGGAAGAACAGTTTTAGAGGGAACCACCTATAAACACTCATCTTTCTTTGCAAATGAATACCTATCTTGTATATGTGAGTGTTGGACCGAACTGAGAAACTTCAGGGACACCACACGTTTATGCAGGAGTAACTTGTCGTTCACAACGTAGGCCCGGTTTAAGTGTGCCCTCCTTCTTTGGCTCTAATGAGAACTTAATTTACAAAATGGACATCATGTTTTATTCAATAAGATGTGAAACTAGCATTAGAGACCATAAACCCATTTCAAATAGTGAGATGAGGTTGTAGATCAAGGAAGCTAAAGGATCATTTTCTCACAGACTTTTATGTAATTGCTCTTTTTGCAATCATTACCGGCTGATCATTAGAAAGAATGCAGACTTAAGGAGCTCCTATTTTGGCTTTCCACCATGTTCATCATCTTATATACATTTATGGTGGGCACTTATACCGTTCATCACACACCAGCATAAACACACATATACTTTATTTTGTGTGTGTGCAGGTCAAGATGCTGAGGAGCCAAATATCTTCTGAGTATGCTGGAGCCCATTAACTGATCAATGGGTTAATTAACGGGAAATATATCAGCCTCTTTTATGATACTAAATTAAACTGTTATGGAAATTTTAAAATAGCCAAAGCTTAAAATAAGGTCCAGCAAATTTGCCTCTCAGGGACTATGTAAAAGCAAACCATCCACTATCCTAATGACTGGATACTGATGATTGGTCAGTTGCAATGCTGGTGTAATTTGCACAACATATTCTTATAGAGGATGAATTTATGCTTACGGTAAAATGCACAGGATCAAGGAGAGGACATTTCTTATAGTCACTATTGCCTCCATCTCCATTGCTGTAATGCCACAAGACATTAGAGGCCTAAAGAACAGTTATAACAGTTCTTATGGTAAATGTTCATTCACCGATCGGTTCCTGGAGTTTGCTGGCTGCCCTCACAAAGAGGCTGCTGTACCAAAAACCTCAGTGTGATTGCCTTTTTCACTTGCCGATCGGCACAGTTGCCTGTAGTATGTTTGAAAAAATGCTGAATTTGTCTATAAGCACTTACTAGCTAACCCCGATCACTAGCAAAACTTAGAAAAGGAAATGAAGTAAAAGTGGTGCCTTAAAAACAATTTATTTCAAAAAGCAAAACTTTTACTTTGAAGGCAAACAGTCTCATTTTTCACTATGTTTTTCCGAGCAATAGCCAGCTACCTCCAGGTGTTTTTAGGTTGTTTTTCAGATCTGGTTAGGAACTGTGGATGAATGTTAGCCTGTTGCCAACTTAGGCATATGTACAGCAATATTTATTAACTCTTTTTTTACCACTGGTGTGGCAGCAGGCCCAGCAAGCACTCTTTAAATGACTGTAACTCTGTTACAGTTTGTGCTAGAGACAAAATCCAAATGGTTTCGGAAAGAAGGGAAGACAAGCTTTACAGGGATGTATCACAGCAGCATGAGACACTCCCACTGTCTGAAAGAATTAGCCTGAACACAAACAGAAAAATAGATCTTACCATGTGTGCTTCACATTACAATCATTCCTCAAACATTTTGGGATAGAGAGAAAATTCAAATGGCTCCTGAAATTATAAAATAGGTCCAGGCAGCCTGTTTGATCCTTGGATGTTAATGGGTTAATGTGCATTGTCTCTGTTAAAAATAAAGAAAATAAAAATAAAATCAACCAGTTCGGGAATACACATTTTTTTCCCAAGTGATTTGGTGTTGCCACGGTGCCACTGACCGTTCCCCGGGAATGTGTGACTGAGGCCTCACTCAATTAGGCAGGAAGACACTGTTTCCAGTAGTTATGCATCCCAACCAAAAAAGCCTGCTGTTACTAAGTGTGCCCAAATGGCCAATAAACCGGGAAGAGTAGGCCAACACGGTGTCACAGTCTGCAGATTATGCAGACTGCACAGAGCGTGATGATGAGGACCCAAAATGCAGACACAGAAAGCAGGGAGGACATAACAGAAAGCGAGGCTGTAACAAAGTACACAAAGCAAAAACACAAAACCCCAGAGGAGAAGCACAGTCTGCAACATAAAGTCCAAAAAGGAACCACAAAGTATAAGCACGGGAACATTGATCAAGAAACCACATGGGACAGGAAAACAGACACTGAGAAAGACTAAGGAGAAGACACTATATATACAAAAAAGGGCAATGAGGGGAGGTGGACACAGCTGGGGAAAACAAGACAGCTAAACTGAATCAGAAAATGAGTCAAGGGAGGGAGTAAAACTAAAGACAAGGCACAAGGGACAAAATGACTATCAACATAAAGCATGAAAACGCCTAAAACGGAGACAGAGACTTAACAAGAAGACATAGGAGCACAGGGGAGGAAGGATAAACTGAATCAAGGAATGAAACATAAACAGAACTAAAACCAGGAACAACAACAAGACTGCAAAACTAAGAAAACCTGAGAATGTAAAACTAGATCAAATTAACCAGGAAATAAAAATCAAGCAGAAAATAAAGCCCATAACTCAAAACGCTGGGTCAAAGACATACGGCTCATACTGCTGCAGGAATTTGAAAGAGGAAGGGACGGAGATATTGTAGTGCCGTAATTGGCTTCCCTGTTCATCTTTTTGCTGTTATTTTGGGGTCTTTGCTACCTATAAATCACATGCTTCTAACTAACAAAGAGTCCACAGGGTAAATGTTACAGGGAAGGTCATGAAGCGGTCCAGTATGAAAAAAAAACCCAAACACACAAAATATGCAATCAGGAAAATTGTCTTTCCTGTCAATCAGAAAAGACAGTTTCTATTTAATATATATGACTGAACAACAATCTGTTCCAATCACAACATATTCTCCTTTTGCAGCAATAAATCCACGCAGGACGGGAAACACTACTGCCAAGAAACGGTTTGTGTGCTTGCGGGTAGTATAATTGTGTGTATAGCTGATGAATTTAGTTTGAAAGGTTGCGAACAGCACTCGCAGTGGCCTGCTCTCTCCCTAATGCGTTTTTAGAACTGACATTTATGTCTTTTGTCCAAATGCAAGCCAGCAGGAAGAATTTCTCCTCGCCCCTAGGCTTTACTGAAGAGACGCCTTTTGATTTGGACTTGATCCGCCGGCACCTGACAATATTAGGAATATCTTTCGGTCGTTGGTAGCGTTTTGAGGATGCGAGCCCCTGCTGCCCCGGGGCATGTGACCAGGCCACATAGCGGGTCACCGCTCAGCATACTGATGAGAGGAGAAATCAGCTGGACGCCAGAATCGCTGCCAAACCTACAATACGTGAGCATGTGAAAGAAATGCTTGTCTAACGTGTGAACTCATTATAAACCTGCTCTGATAAATATTCATGCAGACTGTCTGTGCAGCCCACTGTGGAGGTGGAAGGTGCTGTGTGTGTGTGTGCGTGTGATTATGTGTTTGGACCTGTGTCTGAACATGATGTTCTGATGCAGCCACTCACCAGCCCCCTCAGCAAAGCAGACCGGCCAGGCTTTGCAGTCACATGTTCACTGAGGATTCAGGACCAATCTACTGACATAATGGTCTCTATTTCCAGAAAAAGGGGACACTGAAGCACCCATCGTCCTCTTCCTCCCCAATTCCCTCCTTATCTTTCTTCCATTTTAACTCGGTGTAACCCTTTCGTTCTCTCGCTTTATGGTTTTGTCTCTGAACAATGCTTCCTCTCAGTTCTCCCACTTATCTCTCTCTTGTGCTCGCACTCTCTCATCACGCTCTTCTCATTATGTGGTAAGTGTCAGGTTTGTCGATGGCGTTATTTGCATGAAAACTGGAGGACAAAGGCGCCCGGTCATTTTTCACAATTATTGCCCAGTTTTGATATTTGGAAAGACATGCAGACGATGGCATTCAAATGCCTGTGGCGCATGTACATTATCTTAACCGCCAAGTCAGGCGCGCTGCGACGGCCTCATTTCTCCTTTTAATTGAAATAAGAATGTCGTGAGGAGAGGCTCATACGTCAGGAGCTGCAGCGCTTAGGATAAGCACCGGGAGTTTGAGAAATAGCCCGCTTTTGCACACTTGAGGCTACTAACGAGTGTAATTCGTTTGTCAGTCCGAGCTTGTGATTTCATTACAGCAAACAAATGTTCTGCAAGGGGAAAAGACTATTTTTAACAGCTGTAATCGAAGGCTGTTGAGTTGTTTGGCATCACATTGCGCGTTCTTTGTGATCCAAGGCTAAACCCTCAGGCAGCACCTTGCTGACAGGTGATGAAAGAAAACGTTACCTGGACAACCTCTTTGACCACACAGCAGCGAGACACGGGGGCGGTTGATCACACACACACAACTGGTGACACTGTGGTGGGTGGGAGGAACGGAGCAGACTACTCAGGCCTTAAGCTGAAATCCTTGTTACCTTCAAGTCTTTACTTAAAAATAGTTTATAAGTTTATTTCTATTTTTACAGGTTTGAGATTAGGTGTTGTTGAGGAAAGTAGCGGGGGGCCTTCTTTATCACCTTCTTCAGGTCTATGATTACGCCTCTGCATACATTTTATACTGTATTTATAATTCGAGTGTATGTGTGTGTAAGTTTAGTTCTGTACGGCTTCTGCTGTTGTTGATGCTTTTGCTGTGAAGGTAGGTAGGCAGGTAGAGTACTGGGCAACCTGACTGATGTCCCCTCTGCACAAATCCCACTTAGAGAGCCGCACTGTGTTATTTTAAGCCATTTTTGTCTGGACAAGATGTGGTTTGACATTAAAAGTGAATCTCTCTGTCTGCCTTTCTCTGCAGCTGCTGCAGAACTGGTGAGAAAGTCCTGCTCAAGGTTTATACTCCATTTTCTACACTGGCAGAGTAATGAGGTTCAGGTAGCCTCTGGAGCAAACTACTAGTATTAAATTGTTGTTATTCCTTCATTTATTTATACAGATATGTAGGCAGTGTGTTTATGTTCAGTTACAACAGTTGTTATAATTAGAGCCTGAGTGATATGATGAGTTTCAACATATCAGTCATTGTTAAGTGAAAATTTCAAAAGTACAGAAGAGAAGAGAGAAACACCCTTCAAACCTCTTTTGATGTTGAGCTTGCATAGTTTGTCCACCAGGGGGCTCTCTGCAACTTCCCTGCTGACAACAGGTGTTTAGAGCACTACAAACATACAGCTGATCACAGCAGAGTTAGGCAAAGCCTAAACGAGCAATCCACCACTTGTTGCAATAATAAAGCAATATTATTTTTAAGATGCATTGTCATATTAACCTAGTAAGGACAACTACACTTAACAAATGTTAGAGAAATGTGTTTATTTTTCATGTGTCTGAAAGAAATTGGTTATTTTTAATTACCAAATATCTGTATTGCATCAGTTTTTAAAATCCTATATCAATCGTGCTTCAGCTATATCTATATAGATAGATAGATAGATAGATAGAAACATGTTATTGAATAACAGGCTACAGTATAAGCTATAGGAAGATCCTAATAAATCATTATTAAATGCATTATGATTTTGAAAATTTGCAGTAAATTGCTTAAGAATGGATCCAATATGACGAGTTAGCTGTTCTGGTTAAGTGACCATAGGTACTGCACTGGATGCAATAAGGTTAGCCCTTAAGCAGATCGTGCAGTTTTTCCTCTAGTTAAAAGACTGCTTAAAGTCACTGTCCTTAATGAGTTGATAATAGTTTGAGGATATAAACTCCAGCCGCCCAAAATTATGTGTGACTGGTCACAAAAAGCAGAAAAAAACCCTGTAAATACTGAACCAAAGAACTGTTTAAAAGCCCAAGTTAACACTGGATATTTACAACTATCCATCATTATTTCAAACTTCAAAGCAAAGAAGCGTGTCACCTAATTAATTATCCTGTCTGTGGATTAAATGTTATGAATTTAGAATCCACTCCAAGCTTCTGTGCTTCTGCTCTCCGCTAGATTATGCTTTGTATCCAGAATACAAGGAACTTTTTACTTTATCTGGCTTGATAATATTAGACACATAATCTTCATTTATGTTTTGTTCATTCTAGCTTTATAAAGGTGTCCTGCTGAATCACCCAATATAAGGTGACTGTTGCACACTATCCATGCATCTATCCACCACTGCTTGTCCAGGGTTGAAGACAAAGACGGTTTGTGGAGACACAAGTCCAGGTAGCATCCTAAACAGATGCCGTTTGACGTCAAAAGAATAGTGGCCCTACTCTGAGCCCCTCCCAAACAACTGAGGTCCTCACTCCATCTCTCAGGCTGAGCCCAGACAGCATTCAGAAGAAGCTCATTTTCGCTACGACCTCATTCTTTCGCTCATTACCCACAGCTCGTGGAAACAGGTGAGGGTGGGAAAGCAGATCATCCGGTAAATTGACAACTTCACTTTCACATTCAGCTTTCTCTTCACCACAGCAGACTGGTCTGTCAGTCTCCCGCTTTGTCCTTTCCTCACTAGTGAACAAGACACTGAGATACTTGGGACAGCAGCTCATTCCTAACTTGGGGTGCGCAGTATACCCTTTGCTGATTGACAACCATGGATAGCCAGAATCTCCTAGGTGGTAATTATCATGTCAACAGCTACAAACTGCCCCACTTCAGCCTGGTTGTTCCTCAATGAAGCCAACAGAACCATATCGTCTGCAAAAAGCAGAAACAAGATCCTGAGACCATCAGACAAATTCACAGGCTAACCTTTGTGGAGACCAACACCCACTGGGATTGCATCCAAACCAAGTTCTCATTAAAGTTGTACCGTCAGGATCAGTACCCTCTCCTTGTTTACAAATTAAACATGGCTTTATTGACCCTTGAAAATACTTAAATATTGTGCACTATAGTCAGAATTCTAGTTCTGGACTAAGATACAGTAGAGGGACTATGATATAGCCAAAACAGGCATATAGCTTATGTGAGGTGTAGTACAAAATTATTATTTTTTAAGTTATGAAGCTTGTTTGGCTGAATAGAAAAGTTATTGATACAATAACAGTTGTGATAACACAAGCGCCGCCACTTGAAATTGTTGCCTTTCTTTAAATATCTCAACAGAACTGTTCTTAAACCCCAAAAGTACATTATTCTAAAAGTTATAGTCTCTACTAAACTTTAGATTTACTTTAATTTTCTAACATTTTTCTTTTTTTTCCTCCTAATGCACGTGAAATCTCTGACCGACTGTAACTTGAAAAAGAACAACTGCAAGAGGTACCCACAGATCTTTTGGGGGATTCTTGGAGACTTCACTTTGCATTTATCAGCTGGGCCGCTAATTCGGAAAGATGAACATTCCTGTCATTTGTTTTCAAATGTATGCAGCTTTAAGATGTGCACTTCAATTGAATATTTCACCATTACTAAGAACCCTGTTTCCACAGGATGTGCTTATTTTTTCATATGACTGTAAGTGCAGGAGCAAAACTTTGCTACTTCAGGATACAAATGATGCAACTGATACCAAATATTGCCTATAACGAAGTAACCACGGTGCAGATGTGCTTTCCATTCTCTCAGCAGCTGCTTCTGGCGGTTTGCAGGCCACACGGTTGCAGAGTGAGTCCACAAACCATTCAAGGAAGCTCCCACAGGAGGCAGTCCAGTGAGGGAAAGAGTACGGCAACGCCAGGGCCCCATACTCCCTTGGCTAATTTACTGGGCAGAGACAGTCACAATGTGAAGCATTTCCTCATCGTTTTGTGAAATGTGGCAGCTGTTGAACGGGTACAAGCGCCGGCAGCTGTTTGATGATGTGCTGGTACTTCAGCTGAGGGAGTCAGACGCAGGGATAATGCATGATCAGCTTGCTCATCCACACATCTCCCATCAAGCCAAGGGTCACACCGGAGTGAAAGCAGTTTTGCCTCTAGTCTCGGGTGGTGTGTGTTTATGCATGTTCGTGCAGGCCGTGTGTCCTTGTAGGCATGTTTCATGTTTGCAACTAAACATCTTCCAACTACCATCAGCTGTTTATTTTTGCATATCAAGTCTCTTATAGACACGGAGACACTTAAATACTTCAGACTGACAAATGTGTTTTGACAACACTCAGGGAGATAAGCGCTTGGTCTCCGGGATCTCTCCCTGGGACATGTTTCTATTTACACCTCCTCCACCGCGCACAAGAGACGCTTAATCTTCCCCGTGATTTGTGGCTTCATCTCCAAAATCCCTTTTCTCCACTTGTTCTTTTTCCTCTTCCTTCCTTACTTGTCTCTTACTTCCCCTCTGCTTCCTTTCATCTATTCGCCTTCTCTCCCCTCTGACGCCGTACATCAGCATTAGCGCTTCAGCCCATGTGTCATTGTGAAAGACCTTTACAGCAGCATTCATATGGGTGCAGTTACGCAGCAGACTGCATTGTTGTGGAAACGCAATGCTAAGGATAGGAAGAGCGCGATGCATTGACCTCCCCGTGCCAATAACAGCGCTGTAATCACTTTAAATGTGTTTTATTGTCAGCTTTTCGCAGATTAGAGCCACCAATAATCTGTCCTCCTCCGTCCATCTCATTCCAAGCTGTTATTTTTGGCACCGGGATTCTGCCTTTTTGGATTAGTAGGAGTGCAAGTTTTGGGGGTTTTTTTCTTCTTTTATGAGAGTCGTTATGTGTAGTGAGGAATAACAATATTGTACAGAATGATATCTACATGCTCCCCTATATTGTGGGGATAAATAACCTCAGGTGGATGTTTTGCTGGAACCATTTCTTTTCTTTTCTTTTTTTTTTTAAAGGGACATAATGTGTCTGCACGCTCTGAATCTGCCTCTTCAAGTGGAAATAAAAATCTCATGGGAACAGTTGGATACACAAAAAGCCAAGCCCTGAAATATGCTTATGCAAGAACATAGCCTAATCCACTACTGTACTATTTCTAACGAGTCTGCCGATACAAGACACACTACTAACGCTGCAAAAAGTAGAGGACGATAAATAGTGTGCATAGAGGTAAAATTTTGTGTTCAGGAACTTTAGCACACTTTTATTTCAGTTTACAAAAGGAAACTTGATAATTGGTCAGCTAACCTCGCAAAAGTACACAGAATAGCAAAGAGGTTATGTAAAAAAATCATCGAATAATCCTTTATAGACCTGTCTAATTCATACCACCTAGGCTAACACACTCTAGAAGAGCTATATTTCCCTGCTCTCCCCTCAGGCTGAATATTGACTGATGACTTTCATTTTCGGCTATCAATTCATGTTGCTAATTTTACACATTTCAATTAATTCCAGGTATTCTAGCGCAGCAGTTGCTATGATTAGAAGCTCCAGGAGGGTTAGGTTTTCTCTATCTCGGGGCTTTCTGCTGTTTTTTCAGTAAGAGCTCCAAATGCACATATGCACATACACATACATGCAGACCTCATCTCCGGCATTTTTGTTTTAGGTGGGGATGATGTTTTTTCGCATGATCATCACAATTTAGTTGCAGGCCTAAGGCTGTCATGGCTGTCTCTCTTGCAGCCTTCCCGGGCTGCTTGTGCCGAGCGCCTCTCTCTCTCTCTGCTGCAGGATGATGATGAGACTCCCCACAGGGATAATGACATCTAAGAGCGCCTCTCCAATGGATGTCCCCTGGATTTAATCGCACCCAAAGCTCAGCCCGGGAGAGACATGCACCCAAGAGACAGCAGCAAAAACATTACAGACACGCAGAGACAGGCAGCTTTGCTAGTTCGACAGGCAGCAGCCGCTGAGATGCACAAAGAGGCAGAGTCGGTCAGACCGGCCAGCTCATCGGCAGACATCCAGCAGGAATGGAAGCAGACAGGAACAAACACACTGCCACAGGTGAACACCTAAGCGTAGTGGGTGGCACCACAGTGAAACTGCTCTCTGCAAAGCTAAGACAGCTTTTTTAATCCAAAGAACAGTATGACAAGATGTCTACTGATGCAGCGATCAGCCACAACATTACAACCACCTGCCTAATATTGCATTTATCTGCCCTGTGCCGTCGAAGCAGCTCTGATTCACCGAGACGTGCGCATAGCTCAACATCTTGAGCTCTCTGGAGATGTTCCTGAAAGGTTTAGCAGTGTGGTGGGGCGTACTATCCTGCTAGGAGGTTGCTGCCATTGGGGAGTGCCATTTAAGACAAATAGATTATTGATCTTATTCCTTCATCAGTTTTAATGTAGCTGATCGGTGTGAAACTGCCTTGGTGACACTCCTTTCAGGTGATGCAAAGCTATCCAGTGTGTAAAATCAGCTTTTAAAAGAACCCGTTACTAGTAGAGAAATTCTTCTCCACTTGCTCCCATCCCATCTTCACTCACAAAAAAGCCTTCCAGCTAGTAGAGATTCGGCATCTTGCTCAAGGACACCTCTGCAGGTCAGACAGTCATCACAGTTCCTACTGTGCAAACCTTCTGCTCTCCTTAAATTGCTCATCGGTGGTGAAATCCAGTGCACATCATTAGAGATCTTTGATACAGGCATAAAAAACAGGCGGCAACAATCTGTTTCCTAATTACTGTAATTAGAAGGTGTTTTATCTTTTTTAATAGGGATACAACAAGTAAAGTGTAATTGTTCTGTTTATTTAACACCTTAACTGCTTGCAATTACACAGAGGGTAAAAAATAAAAAAAAAAAATCATCAGAACATTTGCATCTGAAATGCCGTCGTATAATACAAACCCAACACTTGAACCAACTTTCAAAAAGCTCTCTGATGCACCAACAGCTTACTTATGAATATTCATTGATGCAAATCTACCCACATGGTGCGTAGACTACGGGGAGCGGGTGTAAGAGATGATCTGACTCTAGCTCAGGTCAGGAGACCTCCTGAGCCTCTCTGCGCCTGTCGCCATGGCTACCAGGAGGACTCCATTTGCAGTGGCGTAGTCAGCCGGGCGAATCGCTCCAGTACCTTCAATTAGCAACCCATTATCATTCATGAGTTTGTTTGTGCAAAGCTGTAAGATGGAATTCCAGTTAGTCCTTCCTCCCTGCACTCGCCTGCTGATATAAAGTTAAGGGTAGCAGAGGTGGCAGCGCCACAGCGGCACCCCCCTGCGCCGCGCTCCATTGAGCTAATTTCCACTCCGCCGAGGCCTGGCTCATGCCCATATCTCCCTAAGACGATGTCAGTTGTACTTGCAAGACACGCAAAGGTCATAAATTAGCAATAAGGTCCCTTTGAATGAGAGATACTGTTCAGCTTCAACCTGATGGTACTCCAAAGAGAAGCTTTTAAGACTCACTCTTTTGCATATAAATGTATTCATAGAGTTGGGTTTGCTCTGTTTCTGACAGTAAAGCACGGCCATTGTCCCCAGTCTTTGCCGCTATTCTTTGTACATCTTCCAGCTAAAAACCAGGAGCTGCTTTCCCTGTAGAGCTGATTTGAATTGCGTGACCTGGACTGAAAGCTCTCGCTTCTCTTTAATGGAAGCATCCAACTCAACAGCGACTAACCTCACTTGTTGCAGCACAGCTAAAAGAGTGGCATCATATGATAAACAAGGCCCACTGGTCTAGTAGCTTCGGTGGTGTTTCTGTCCTCCTGGCTGTTTCTGTGATATAATAGCGTTGACCCCAGTGGCGCCAGACCCTCCATATTGAGTTATTAGGTTTATGCAACCAGTAAGCTCCTCAACTATTTCACAATGCTGTCACAGTCTTCAGTGGATGCGCGTGTCCGTGGCTTTTGCTGTGTGGACACTCTCAATTTCTGAGTAGCATGCAACAAGAGGCAAAGTGAGAGCGAGAAGCAGACCGAATGAGACAAAGAGACGGAGAGGAGTCAGAGGGGGAGAGCAAATGAGCCCTGTATATTTTATTCAGTGGCAGCAGAGTACAATTCATAATCAGGGCCGACTGATTCACAGTTTTAATTAAAAAGTAGCCTTATAGTGCCGGTGGTAACATTTTGATTTATGGAGACCCGACCACACGCTCCCATCCACCAGGGGAGGGCGAGTTCACCGAAGAGGAAGACGGGTGGGGAGAGGAGAGGACAGGAGGGAGTGCTAACACTCATGAGGAGGTGAAGTGTCTCATTTCTCACAGCAAGGTGGCTGGCACTGTGGGCACATAACTCAGTACAAGTGTGACAGAGTGCGGGCGCATGACAAGCTCTACAGGTCTGTCTCTGTGCATGCGAGCCTCATCGATATATTGATACGGCTAATATCAGCGCCAGATTTGCAATTCCATGACAGCATCACATCCTTTTTGTTTTGACTGCCAAAGGAACAGTTACATCTAGTTTATGCTGACTCAGTCACGCTGGAGACTTTGCACAAGTGCACGGCCATGTCGGTCTTTAGGAGCTCAGAGTTTAGACACATAGGGCGATGCTGCAACAACTTTTCTGACAAGAATTTTCCTAAAAACTCCTTAAACTTCCCCTTGCTTCTTGTTTAAACTTCTTGAAATAGTGACGTCACTTTTGGTGCATGACACAACCAACGACCGTGAAACAGGCTGCGGAAATAAACCGCTGTGGACGGCTGGATCTCTTGAGTGGGGTTTTGGGACCTGTAGGTGTCTGTAATCCATAGCCAAGGGTTCTGCAAAATAATTTATAATTTAAATATATAATTGAATTATTTACTATTATAAATTATAAAATTTTGCTGGAATATTTATATGTTGGTGCAGATGAACAAAACAAGAACTCCTGAGTCCCTCGCCACCGCCCGCATTATCTTTGGGACAACAGAAACTCTGATATGATTGTACCACATCACATGAGGCGGAAGAATTTGGTTTTGGAAAAGGTTGTAATTTGCAACAAATGAAAAATATAATGGTTCTGTAACCATGTTCAAGGGATTCACTCATTTCCCAACACTCGGGACCAGCGGACATCCCAGGAATCCACTGCATGGATAAATTCGTCAATCCAATCATCTTCCACTTACCCAGTTCAGCGTTGCAGAGGGTGCATAGCCTATCCAAGCAGTCACTGTGCATAAGACAGGTAGACTAAACTAGACTTCCCATCACTAATGCCTGTGTAGCAGTGATTGCTGTAAGTCAAAGAATTTCACTGGCAATCCCTCATCTCTTGTTGTCACTTCGCTGTTAATCTCTTCCTGTGTGTCTACCCCCCTTTAGAGTGCAAATGGTAAAAAGCCTATGCTTGATCAACTCTGTCAGGATTATGAGGGAGGAAACTTAGAAAAGTTACTTTACTATAAGCTACAAAAAGTTTGGAAACTAAACAGCTAATCAAATGGAGCTTATTTTTACTAACATTTAGGACTGGGTTCAGGAGAAGAGAATACAAGAGATGGAAAAACCCCGATTAACCGGAAAACCACTTCACATACCAATGTAAAAGCACTGTGCGCTTTTAAACTTCTGAACTTTAAGTGAACATCAGAAACGGAATGAACTACGTGCATTGTTTGGGGCAGGAAGGGGACTAAAAGATTCTTATTTTATGTACAAAAAAAACAGCCAAAGCAGAAACACTCGCATGCTTCTATCACAGTTAAACCTTTCATGTCACGATAACATTCCTGCTTTCAAATATCAGCATCAGCATCGGACTTACAGACTGCAGAGTCAGTCCAAGTCCAGCACGTACATTAACAGTTACCCTTCATGATTCATGCCTTTGACCTGACATAGAAAACTTTAAGAAAAAAAAGGATAGCATAAAGGAGTATCAGAAGATAGATAGGAGATGGTATAGATATTGGCTGCAGAATAAAAAGCCTTTTGGAAAACAGCCAGCACTGCAAATTTAAGCAGGGCTGATGGAATTTGCTTTGGTCTGACAGTAATGTTACGTTTATGTCAGGCCCTCCATTTAAATCACCACATAACAGAATCCCTCGATACAGACAGATTTTAATTAAAAAAAAAAAAAAACTTTGAGAGAGAAAGGAGAGATAAATGCAGAGACAGCATGACAGAAAAGAGAGAGAGAGAGAGAGAGAGAGAGAGAGATGGAGCATTAGATGAGAAAAATGATGCGGAGAGAGCAGAGGAGTTCTGAAGTGAGAGAGAACAGTGAGTGACAGAAAAGGGGAAAGAAAGCGATTACACGAGTGAGATAAGTGGAAAGTAAGAGCTCATTCTGCAGTGAAGTGAAAACAGAAAAGCACAGTGTGTCTCTACATTACTTATTCCTGCATTTTTTATTTTTTTCTGTCCCAGTGCCTAAATGTTCCAGAGCTTCACCGTATGCATGTGTTGTTGCTTCCTTCTGTGCCTCTCTGTTCTTTTGTCACTCTTGCTGATTGACTGTTTTAAAGTTCTGGCTCACATCCAAACACCGAAAGTGCACACACACACACAAAAAAGCACTATCATGAGCATTGACCCAGCTCACACAGGTAAACGCAAGCACGTGGAAGATGGCTGCATCACTTTAAACGATGCATACGCATACTTTGAAATAATCCATTTATATGCAGCCTCTCTGTTAAGTAATGAACATAAAAACTTTGCCACTCAACTGAGTCCGTTGGAGCGTGCACACAGGCCTACTCCCTCTTAAATTACACAACTGACATGGATGCTTCCACAAAATGGTGACCACTCGCATGTGTTTTTATCGGAATAATTTTAAGATTATGAGAACCCATTAATTTGTTGGAAGACACAATTACACACTAATCTATATAATGAAAACAGCCTTTTTTTCTATAAAATCCCATCAAAATGACTGACTGCCCTTTCAGACGTTTCACTTCTCTCTGCACACATGCGCAGAACTGTAAATCTCGATTGTTTCTGAACTATTTTAGGTCACCCCGAGGGTTTCCTTTCTTCATAATAGATGTCAGACACTTGAGCAGCAGTTACAGATAATGTCAGACAGCAATTCTGTCGTGACAGATATTAGAGTTCCAGCAGACTGCTGTCACACTCAAACTCACCACTTAGCAGCAAGAAAGTGCTCCTTTTTTGTGGTATAGCAAACATATCATTAATATGTAGAATTACATAGAGTGCTTGCCCATGTGGGAGGAAACCTGTCAGTCATCAAGCCACCTCCATATCTGTAACCGATATCAGATTATGACCTAAACATGGTTACATTGTATGAGAGCCCTATAAGAAAAAAGAAGCCTGAATGTTGTTTTAAGTTCTTAGTTTGAGTATTAATATGTATTCTATGGATCTCCTGGCCTGAGACACTTTAAAGCCTCTCTACCCTCTACTGATTTTTATAGTACTATTAAATATATATGTGCATGTAATACATCTGGAACATAAGTTTCTGCTGGTCAGCTACTATTTTTTATGTTTTTTAATAGATCTGTAATGAAAAAAAAAACATGTTTTCTAAAGTCCCGGGTAGAAGAACTTAAACCTACTCACAGGTATTATTTCACACGTACACATTTTAATGGAGGTATCATCAAGGTCTGGCTGTGCGAGCGTGTTCTAATTGTCTCATCTTTCGAGGTGGCACATTTTTGGGCCGAGGTTTAATTTCACACCCAATCCACCTCTAATGCTGTTGTTATTTACACCCTGTCCCATCAACATGCAAACGCACTTACACCCTGCACTTACACCTCCAAACATATTCCTGTCCCCTCCCCATCGCCCATCTCTACCAGTCTCTGTCATTTCGATCATTCTGTGCCCCCTCATCTTTCCCTTAATGTCCCATCACCCAACAACAGCCCATCTCTGCTAATGGTAAGTTAATTGGCAGGCTGTTGTCATGCATTACTAACAGCATTAGAAATAAACGACACACACACACACTTGTCATTCTGCCTGTGAACACCAATAGAACAAGGTCAACCACAATATGATTTTATTTATTTCAAAACAACCGGCCTTAAAACAACATCTGGATTCGCCTTAAAATTAATTTTGACAGTCTACTGACTTCTAGCACTATCCTCAAGTGTCACTCTCTTGCAAGTAGTGCATAACACTTAATGGTGCTAACTCACCACCTACAGATCTTCAGCATGGACGTCCATCTGCTCATACATCCATCTCTCATTAGGCCGCAGCAGCTAGCCTGCTAACAAAAACTAGTCGGCTATCAGACGTCATCTCTATTCTTGCTTCCCATCACTGGCTTCGGGTGAAATTTAGAATTCATTTTCTAAATTTTATTAATAACATCTAAAGCCCCACATGGCCCTATTCATGTCTTCATCACTTAGATTGGACTATTGTAATTTTCTTTACCTGGGCCTCCAACTCTCCCTCCTTCACCACTTGCAATTAGTCCAAAATGCTGCAGCACGCCTCCTAACCGGCACTAGAAGCCATGATCACATCACCCCTGTCCTTGCTAACTTACACTGGCTTCCCGTCAAATATCGCATTGATTTTAAAATCCTTTTGCTCACTTTTAAAATTTTAAATAACTTGTCCCTTAGCTACTTAACTGAACTCCTTGACCTGTATAACCCAAAAAGAGCACTAAGATCCTCCAGCCAACTGCTCCTAATGCAACCAAGATCTCGTTTAAAAGCCAGAGGTGACCGTTCCTTTGCTATTGCCACTCAAAGACTCTGGAATAATCTCTTGGAATCTATTCAATCATTCAAATCGTACTTAAACTTAGCTCAAAAACTTAGCTTTCGAAGCAAATTAGTTTGACTTTCACTCGGCCTGCACTGCACCATGTAATTGTAATTTTTAATTGGAATTGTACTATTTGTTTCTTGTTCTCCCCGCATTGCAGTATTATTGTGAAGCACATTGATGTACAATAGTCTTTTAAAATGTGCTATAGAAATAAACTTTGATTTGATTTGATTTGATGGCCATGCTCTTGTGTTTATAGCAGAGCTACAGAGAATTTATAACAGCAGTCAGCCTCTCTGATCATCTTTAACTATTTCACACTCTTATTTTAAATCCAGAGGTGACCACACTTTGAGGCTATGGCACGCAGTTTATTCACTCCAACAATATTAGATCCACTTTAAAGAACACTGGCTAAGAGCAGCTAACAGAGGCTAACAGCAGCAAAAACAGCAGCGCTTACCAACAAAAAACTCCCTCAGCTTCTGTCGTCTGACAGATGTGAGCTTCACTGATTCATCAACTTTTATCGGACTCCTTTCACAAAGTTCCCTATCCCTATCCAGAGTAAATAGACACAAGCACATTACAGCTGAGGTAAACAGCAGACTGACAGGCTACACTCACTACAGATGGAAGGCAGTCAGATTTGTTTGCCTTACCGTAGCTAGGATTGCACATTTGAATTGAGAGAGATAAGGAAACAGAATTCAAATGACTGCAGTTTGCAAAAAACTGATATCTATTTTACACACGTTACCTTTAAAGGCCCCAACTTCAAATCACAAATACTAAAAAACAGTATTGGTCTCCATAGCTAAAATAATTCAGGGGGTCAAAATGTCCAAAATTTGTTTGTACACCTTTGCATTTACTGGTGAGATAATGACTGAAATCTCTCCTGGTCCTTTGCCTGACATTCAACCCCAGCACTGGACTATAAATCCAGTGCCAGTGCAGACCTGTGATTTATTACTAAACATCACTTTTATCCAGTCATCCACAGTGCAGTAACGTGTCTCTTTAGCCCACTGTGTTCTCTTGTGTAGGTGTGAGTGCTGGTTTTTGTTTGGCTTGTCTTTATGTAAATCCCTCTTCATTAAGTCCATTTCTTGCAGTTCTGTCACAAACACTGGCTCCCGTGCTGCACATTTGGTTTTTGTGCATTTTCGACAGTTCATTTCCACTGGTGCTCTTCCAACTACCCCTATGTTTTCCTTTAAACCCCCTTTGTTTCTACTTGTTTAAAACACAGCTGAGAACAGCCAAACTTTATGTTGGATTTCCTTCTTGAAAGAAGTGTGTATCGTTTCAAGTAACAGCTCTCAATCAAACAATTTGTTAAGGTCTACAAACGCTTCAACTATAGACCTTTTTGCATTGTCACAAACCTGGACAATGGTTTATTTATTGCTACAAATTAAAAAGCCTAACATCCTCCAAATGCAGTGATTAGATGACAAACAGTTCAATCCAATTAAACACTAAGCTGTGTGACAGTACCTTTTAGCAATATTGAACATGCAACATGTTTAAATGGATATTTAGATCAAATGAAAGTGCAACTGAAAACTTGCAACTTGTATTTTTTTTGCACTGTCTTCTCTGTGGCATGATCGGCAATTAATCAATCGGCTCTCTCGTGCAAAGAAATACTGGCCAGGTTTTTTACAACAATCCTACACTTACATCGTTATCAGTAGCTCTGAAACTCTGGTCCCGGCTTTCACAAATCAATGTGAGATGCAAACAGGAACAATCGACTAAACACAAAGGAGTTAAATGGCTGCATGAGAGCTGCACCGTCTTCAGGTCCATTCAGTTTAATCAACCAGACTTTGACAAAACTATTATCTTTGTATTCTGTACAATAGCGCACATCGCAATCGCCTCTCTCACACGCTCCTTTTTGTCTGTGCGCCTGGTTGGAAGCACTACAGCATCTGGTTGTTCTATATGACACAGATTGCCCCTCTCCACACTTCCCCCTCCCTTGCTCTGCATCCCGGTTGCCACACATCACGGGTTTTGACAGTATGTGGATGATGTCCCTGAGGGAGGCATTAGCTCCCTATCGGGTCTTTTTCTGCTAAACTCCTACTGGGTATTTTTCTTTAAACACAACCCAATCAATAACTTTTAATATTACCTTCTGGCAAACACAGTCAGGGCGAAAAAAGCTGCAGGTGGTTTTGAGGCTGAGGCTGAGAGCCTCGGAGGCGAGAGGCAGAGTAGAAAATGCTGTGGAGTTTGCTTTGCTTTAGTGAGCCCACTGAAGCGCGGTGAGCATTACCGATGACATTTCAACAGCAGCGGGGCTGCGAGACAGCGCCGTGCATTCGGGTTCAACTTGCAGAAGCAAGTGCATTCAGGTATGGTTGAGGGTCACTGCCCGTGCTTGACCATTTCATCTTTGCAACATCACAAACAGGCTTTTAGAGATTTTTTTTGTGTGTGTGTGTGTGTTTAGATGAGCTTAGATGATGATGATGACGCACCTCCATCCAGTCTCATGGCAGGGGGGCACTACTTTCTCTTGCATTGGGCAAAGTAATCTCTTTTCTGGTATACACTGATTTATTGTCTGGCACAGCTTTGATAATGGGGAAGAAAAACAGTGCTTAGTGGAGCTGGGAGAAAGAAAAAGAAGTTTAAATAGCGTTACTTAGTTGCAGCTCCTGCACAACAGCACATTAATCAGATCTCTTAGTATCAGATTAATCACACACTAGGACATAGGTGTTATTATTCCAAATTAAAGCAGGATCCTGGTGGCTGCCTTTAAATCAGGGATGACACCAAGTTGGATAAAGTCGTGTAAAACCCAGATTCAGTCATTACATGTTCTAAGAGCAAAGAGGTTTTTTTCCCCTTTCATTTTAAACCCTGGAAATATATGAATTATATGTCTCACTGCCCTGTCAATCTGCAGTATACAAATGATTGTGTGTTTCATCTTTCAGCTGCAATCACCTTTTGTCACCCACACGTCACTCCTCAAAGCACGAGCACAAGCGTTTCCTGTCTATGGCCGCATAAAGATGCTGACCTGTGGCATTCACACGCCGAAACAAATAAGTCACACGCTCCTACAACACAACCTCTAGGTGAAACAACAAGTCAGCTGAAAACGGAGCACACAGCTGCTCTTGCAGAGCACTGGTCACATACCTGTCCAAGCTTACAGTTAAAACTTGAGGAAACGTGGACACATATGCACATGTGAGAGGCAGGAAAGACAGGATTACAGCATAATATTAATATTAATAAAAATATTCACAGACAATTATAAAATATAGGAAAAAAGACAGTGAATTGTTTGATATAAAAATGATCTGACTGCACCTGTGTTTACAAAGCAACACACTTTTGTAAACCGCTCATAACACTAACCACACCAATGAGCGCTATTTGGGGATTGCGTTGACACACTATTTTTCAGCATTTAGTAAATGTGGCCCTCACTGTCTTGTTCACTATTTATACTAAAAACACACTAAGGTGTCACTTTTGTTTTAAGCCTTTTTTTTTTTTTGCTAGCCAAATTAAGTAGGAATCACCTTGCTAACCATACTAGCTAGCTAGCATTAGCATTACTTGGGCCTCTAAAACGGTAGTCAACAAACCAATGGACCAGAAATTTAGTAGCCTAGTCAGTATCAACACCAGGAGAACTACACAATTTGTATCTCATGTGCTTAAGCATAAACTTTTGTGCTAAAAAGTATTTTTTGTTTCTTTAGCATGTAGCTTCTGGCCTGAACGTACTGTTGTGCTAAACAGGTTTCCTTTGCCAAAGAAACCAGAAAAGTCATTTTAAATCACTGACATGGTAATGGCAGACCTTTCTTTAAAATGTCAACATTTTATTCTGTTGACAGGACACAGACTGAAATGTTAGTATATTTCCAAGTAGCCTTAATTTAAATTAGCTTAAGCTTAAGCATGTATAAAGTGCTAACCATTGCAAACATTTTAGCCAAAGCAATTTTAGCTAGCTAAAAAAAAAGCTAATTTATATTTCAAGTAAACAAGATGCTGCTTACAAAACTACAATTTTTTAAAAAAAAAAAAGCATTGTCACATTTTTAGAATTTTGGTATCAAAAGCTATTGTAAGGTTCGGGTCACATTTCCATCCATCTTCTATGTACAGTCTTTTATGTTCCTGCTTTCTTTAAGGGAAACAAACTCAAACAAGTATAAAATAATGAATTAACACACGACGCACGACATTAAAGAAAATAAATGAAGCTGGGGCATGAAAACAATGTCAATCCTACTGATTTGGCCTGAATTAGCTGGGAGTCATAGCCAAATCACCTGAGCCAATTCAAGTAGGATAGACTTTGACCTCTTTATTTCAGTCTATAAAAATCAGAAATCTGCCCATGCCCACACAAATCACAGGACGACATCATCAGATTGTTAGCTTTTCACACTTAGCAGCCTGAATTACTTAATTTGCAGTTATGTAAAACAGAAAAAGCAGCTGTGCTATATGTTGACACTGAAAATCATGTAAACAATTAATCATTTGTCACAGATTCAAATCTTGTACATCGACTAACAGTTTCAGCACTTGTTCAGTCCAAAAAATTGGAGCACAAACACTGACAGCACCTGAAGCCTCCCCACAGCAGCATCTGAGGACGTGCCAGAAAATAACAGATGCCACCAAAGCAAATGTTGGATGTGCAGCAGCTAATGACTGGATCCGCAGGCCGTTTTCCAGGTGACTTATGCAACCGCTCCACCGCTGGAGACAAGGATGAGTGAAGCCGCATTGATCTGCTGTTTCTCAAAGCAATCGATTCCACCGCATGGATCTTTGCCGTGTTTTAAGGTCAAGCATGTATGTGATCTTGCGGTCAAATTTTAATTAATGCTAATATATGTAGCATCGCATTACTGTGAGACAGCTAAACACCTGAGACATTTATCCTGCATGACTGGGTTTCTGTAGCTTCCAAGTTTACTCGACTGCAAGCCGACTGAGCATCAGTGACGCTTTAAACTAACAATGTGATCGTCATTCATTACAAAGGGAAACGTGCCAGCGTGAGCTGTTGATGCAATAAGATGCCCACACGCACTGCTGTGTAATTTCACATGAGGTGAAAAAACAAAATAGACAGCAACACAGGCGCATCAGATATCATTGTCTCCCTGAAAAAAAATAAAAACAGCTGCGCTCTTTTCTATCTTCTACTCCACATCCCCAGAAACAACCACCAAAACACTTCCCCTCTTCTCTTCCTCCTATTGTCTCTTTTTATGAGTGCTTCTCTTTATCAGAAGCTTCCTAACTCCCAGCCTCTTGAATTTCTTCCAATTTAGAAAAGACACAGAGAGAGGTTGAAAAAAAAATATTATCAGCAAAAATAAGGCGATCGCAATAATGGCCTGTTCAGCAACAGCAACACCAGGATTACAGGAGAAAGGCAACGTTTATCTTACTGTTACACCTCAACGCCGAAATCTACCTTTAACTGCACTCCGTACATTAGCAGAGAGAGAAGAAGGCTGACCCTAAAAATGTTCAAATTGCATTTAACACGTCAAAGACTGCGGCTTTCATTTATGACTGGTGACGTGGGCTCTCCGAGTCTAAATAAAAAGTCTCTTGTTAACTTGATTTGACTGAAAAAATGATTGAAAAGCTATGCAGCACTTAATTAGAGGCGCTGAACGGCGCTGATATAACGAGGGGCCAGAATCCCATTTAGGTTAGGTACACAAAGGTTGGAGATAAAGCTTTTAAAAAACTCATGAGACATTATTATTCTAATATGTCCTCATTTAGGCCATTATTCCAGCCAGAGCCTTTTTTTTCTAAACAGTTTATGTAAGAGCAGGAAGCACGGCGCGCTCGAATAATAAGCCCAGCAGACTAATAATCTGCCAGTGTACGTGTGAATGCTATATTTTTGTTTAATCAGAACAGCGGGGCGTTGTTGTTAATTAGATGCATCATCGCTGTTAATATATCTGTGTGGCATTAGCCGAAGCAGATAAGCGACTTGATGCTTAAAGGGCCGAGGCTAAAGCTAAAGCTCTTGGTTACAAAGCCACGCCGTTGCTCTGCTGCTGGCTAAAAGGCAGCAGGTTAAAGGTGTAGAGGAGTGCCTGTGTAATAGTGCCGTTTGTAGTGTGCTCACACAGTGTGCACACACTCCATCCCACCACAAAAAGAGGAGACTAAATTTGCACCAAGGCTCAGTCTCCTAACGTCACAGCTGATTAACAGTGCATGAGATGAGAGAGACGAAGAGGGAGAAGAAGAAATAGAGAAAAAAAGTTACTGAGGAGTAATGGATGAGAAAATGATGAAATCCGCTGATATGATGATGACCTCTCATTGCCCCGGGTGGTAAAAACATTTGCTCTGTGTAATCTGGTCCTGGGTGAGAGTGGGAACGATGTCTTCTTTCAGCTTTCTCTCTGTCGTCCACACACATGAAAACATGAGAACAGCTGACACACACACAAACGACAAAAACAAAAGAACGAATTCAACAAATCCTTTAATTGCCCGATCAATGCCTGTGGAGTGTAAACGAGGCCGATAGTCGATCGAGGTGGGCGGGGTCGGGTTGAACGACCACGTGCTGACGCACAGTGTGATCAAAGTGCACACTGTGCTAAAAACCAAGGATTAAACCATTCATCTGCAAGCTCCACCTTGAACCATTATCCTGACCCGCAAGCAAACCTGGCATAAGATACAAAGCAATAAAAAAAACACACACTACAGAAGTTTAAGAACATCCATCACTGAGCGTTAGGAGAGGCGCACACAGCCGAGATAAGATGGTTTGTTTCAGCGGTTCTCTGCGGGGACAACACGAGAAAACTAAGAAGAGCTCCACCTGTAAAGAGGCCCCATGCATCAATATTGTCTTACCTTGTGTTTTGCCAGCCAAAGTCTCATCCCAGCGTCTCAGAAGTAGCATGATGGTGCGGCCTGGGACTCCTCTCTCCCTCTCATAGCCTCAGACTGAGGGAGGCCGAACTAAAGTCAACATGAGAGAAAAGACAAAGTGATTATTGAATGTGAGCGGCTGCTGTTAAAAAAATCCTAATTTTGAGCTCTTTTTCCTGACTGTACATAAACAGTGCTGCATTCTCTGTTATCACAGCTTGTCCCTGAGGGTGATGACAGTCTCCCCCTCAAGGGTTTCCCGTGATCATTTTGCCTCTCACACCAGGCCATGATGATGCAGAGCGGTCGAAAAATTGGAATAGAGCGGGAAGTGACAGGAAATGATTACAAATGTTATCCCTGTGGAAAAATTACACAATTAAATTAAACTGAATCAGATCTGAGGAGCACCGAAACCTTTTCTTGTGGACAAATAAACGCCACATTAAAAACGACTTTCACCCCAAAATCAAGTTTGCATATATTTACAGTAGTGCTACACTATCTTTTATCTATCTAGATGGTTTTGGTGTGAGCTGCTCTGTTCTGCAGATACCATGTTTGCCTTCTCCTGAGCAAACTGTCCTCTGTCCAGAAAAACAGAAATCCCCAGATCTTGTTGTGAACAGCTTCACGTAAGAACTTTCTTTGCATTCATGTGTCTGCATCTACATCTGCTAACCAGCAGAGGAGTGCAGCTAGCTGACATCACGGCTCAGCTGAGGGGGGGACACACCATTAATGTTTACATCCTGTCCTGCTGTCACAAGCACGAGCCTCTACTCACAGGTAGAAGCACACTTCCTCCTGCACAGTGATGTTTGGCAGGTGTGCTGACTGGAAAGAAAATAGTCCCCACATGAAACCGCTCACGTCCAGGTTTGTGGATTTTGTGATTTCTGAAAAAGCTGCATGAAGTTTTTTAAATGTATTTGCGTGGCAAACGTGAGGTGAGTGCCATTTAATTCCAGAAAAGGACAAAGGTCTGGACGGATAAACAGCGCTTCACGTTAAAGGAAAAGAATTTCTCCCTGTGATTGACATAACTAATCACCTGGATTGATACCACATGACAAAGTCATTAGCCGGTTAACAGAAAGACGAGTTTAATTAACTCACAACCGGACAATAAAGTAGCCCTTCATTATTTTCAGGTGTCATTCTACCAGCAGGTTTGTCTTTGGCTAAACCAGCTGCACTTAATCAAACAAATGTGTTTTACTCTCTACCAGGACACCTCATTAGGTGTGTGGGGTTTGCTGAAGTAAATACAGATGTTCGTGAATGGATGGGTAAGATTAAAAATCAAGGCGCCGATGCTGAGCATTTATCTCCGCCCCCTCTCCGCACCCTAATCCCTTCAGCGGTGACTGTGTGACAAGGAGCTGGCACCGGGAACTCACAGCGGTTTTAGGTAAAATCCTCGTCGGGTCAAGGGGGTAAAGCAGCAATTTCGAGGTAATTGTACTCCACAGGAGCAGCTTCACTTCTGTTCCTCCGGAAAGACGTTTGGAGTCGCTCGTCTTCCCGACGACCGCCAGTCTGTTATTGCAGAGGGGAAAAGGGAGGACAGCGGGTTAGAAGCAGGTCACACTCAGTTAGACTCTAATAAAGCCTTGCTACGCCTGGTCGACCTCTGACCCGCTCCCCTTAGAATCAATAAACCCGATTAAATGAGGGGAACTTAAAATGCAAGAGCTGCCGTGCTCATGCGCACATCTGGACATAACTCTCAGCTTTGAAAGAAAACCTGTTTGAATGCATCTCTCAGCTCATCTTCAGCAAACAGTGTGCGTGTTTGCTCTCTGATCCCTAATATTTTAAATAACACATTTCCTCCAAATCCACTGTAGTACAAAAAATGTCTTCTACATCCCTAACAACACCCTCAAACTACAGTATGTGCAGCATCGCAGGAATAAGAAGAAACAGCTTCTGTTAATCCTCTTATAC